>NC_143400.1:94759888-94809569 GCF_052110815.1 Crocodylus siamensis
AACATGCTGTTGTGATAGCGAGGCCCCAGAACAGCAAGCATCCCTCCCCAAGCCAATGTCAAGGCAGCACAAAGCAACTGCAACATTTCCCCGCAGACTGTTCCTCGTCTGCCGAGGTGGTTCCTGAGCGCTCCCAGCTGCAGTGCCCATGGCCTTCAGCTGTCCCAGTTTCCCAGCAGCAACACGGGAGAAAATATCATCTCATCTCGTGGGGAGCAGAGAACAGAGAGAAGCAAACAGGACAGTATACAACCCCCCTCTTTGAAGGGGATCCCGAACCCTTGTTTCACAAGTCCAGAGCGAGGAGGAGCTCACTTGGAAACTCTGTCTTACTTTCCTTCACTGTAAGCTGCTGAGAGATCAGAGGTTTGCAGGGGAAAGGGAAACCTTCAGGATCAAGGAACAGCAAACAGTCCAGCTACAGAGGTGCTGGCTATGGGAGGTCGGCTTGGAAAGAGAGGCAAGGAAGAGGCTGCAGATTAGAAGCCCCAGACACATGGCTGGAAGACACCCCAATCCCAGAGTCGCTGTCACACTTCCAGCCGCTGCTTCCACCTGCGAGGTGTCTGTCCAGGCTGGACTGTACACTGCTGAGGCTCCCACCCCGGTCCTGGGTTGGTGCTGTGCAGAGTGTGGTTTGCAGGTTTCTTCCCATATCAGCCAGGCCGGGAAGTGCCTGTGATGTGAGTGGTCCCTCTGGGAGAAGGCAAGAGAACTACAGGAGGAGGAGGCAGCAAGGCTGCAAAGCATCATCTACCATGAAGACTTCAATTCCATGCAGGAGGAAACTTCTTCCTCTGTAGTCCTCTGACTTACAGAGTTGGTGCTAGGAAAGGACGAGGGCACACACTCCCAGAGAAGTGGAAGCAAGCCATTATTATCCCTACCTGCAGTGGTTTGCCTGAAGAACAGATATGGAGCACTAGCAACAGCAGAGCTGGAGCACATCTCATTGATGGCAGACACCCAGACCAGGACGACGAGGCTTTCTTCAGATAACTAGTGGAAGTTTCCCCAATTGCAAGCCCTGGTTCTCATGTGGGACTTCAAATCACCCTGATATCTGCTGGGAGGGCAACCTGTTTGGCTTAGCAGAGAACTCCTCGGTGAGCTTAAACAGAAAAAGGAAGCTTACAAGAGATGGAAATTTGGACATACAAAAAGGGAGGAGTATAAGAGTATTGCTCGGGCATACTCGAAGTCAGAAAGGCCAAAGTGCATTTGGAGTTGCAACTAGCAAGGGACATGTAGAAACCTGTCTGTCTTCTTACCCTTCAAGTATGGCAGCAACAAGAGGAAGATCAGGGAAAGCATGGGTCCCTTACTGAATAGGGGAAGCAACCCAGTGACAGATGACAAGAGAAAGGCTGTAGTGCTCAATAAATAAGGCTAGACATGTATAAGTCCGAGAGGCCAGATGCAACACATCCAAGCGTGCTGAGAGAGTTGGCTGATGTGATTGCAGAGTAACTGGCCATCATCTTTGAAAACTCATGGCGATTGGGGGACATCCCAGATGCCTGGAGAAGCGCAAATATAGTGCCCATCTTTAAGAAAGGGAAGAAGGAGGATCCAGGGAACTACAGACCAGTCAGCCTCACCTCAGTCCCTGGAAAAATCACGGAGCAGATCCTCAGGGAATCCATTTCTAAACATTTGGAGGAGAAAAAGGTGATTAGGAAGAGTCAGCATGGGTTTACCAGGGACAAGTCATACCTGACCAACCTGACTGCCTTCTACGATGAGATGACTGTCTCTGTGGATGTGAGGAAAGCAGTGGATATAATATACCTTGACTTTAGCAAAGCTTTTGATACAGGTCTCCCACAGCATTCTTGCAAGCAAGCTGAGGAAGCATGGGTTGGATGAATGCACTGTACGGTGGATAGAAAACTGGCTGGATCATTGGGTTCAACAGGTAGTAATCATGGTTCAAATGTCTAGCTGGCAGCCAGTATCAAGTGGAGTGCCCCAGGGGTCAGTCCTGGGGCCGATTTTATTCAATACCTTCATTAGCAACCTGGAAGATGGCATTCAGCAAGTTTGCAGGTGACACCAAACTGGGGGGAGTAGCAGATACATTGGAGAGTAGGGCTAAGATTCAGAGACCCAGACTAACTGGAGAATTGGGTCAAAAAAAATCTCATGAGATTCAACAGGGACAAGTGCAAAAAGTCCTGCACTTACGAAGAAACAATCCCATGCACTGGTGCAGGCTGGGCAGCAGCTCTGCAGAAAAGGACCTGGGGGTGACAGCAGTGTGCCCTTGTTGCCAAGAAGGCTATCGGCATCCTGAGCTGCATTGCTAGGAGCATTGCCAACAGATGCAAGGAAGTGATTCAGCAATGATGAAGCCACATCTGGAGTCACACTACAGAAAGGTTGTGGACACGTTGGAGCGAGTCCAGTGGAGGACAATGAAAATGGTTTCGGGGCTGGGGGAGATGACTGGTGAGGAGAGGCTGAGGGAAATGGGCTGATTTAGTCTGCAGAAGAGAAACCTGAGTGGGGATTGAACAGCAGCCTTCACCTCCCTGGTTGCAAAGAGGATGGAGCTGGGCTGGTCTCAGTGGGGGCAGATGACGTGACAAGGAACAATGGGCTCAAGTTGCAGCAAGGGAAGTTGAGGTTCAGTACTAGGAACAACTCTCTCACGAGGAAGGTGGTGAAGCACTGGAACAGGTTACTCAGAGAGGTGGTGGAGTCGCCATTAAGACCCAGCCTGCTCAATAAAACCTTTGCCTGGGATGATGTAGCTGGAGCTGGTCCCGCTTTGAACAGGGGGCTGGACTAGATGTGACCCCCCTGAAGTCCCTTCCAACCCTCATTTTCTATGATACTGCAGGTCACTCATCCCAGAGCCCAGTACCTCGACATCCATGAGACAGTCCCGTCTGGGAATAAGCACATAAGCGTGGGCTAAGCATGGCCTTAGTTTACAGCATGAACAATTATGAAAACACTGACTCGCCATGCTAGGAAGTGAGTAGTTCAGAGTTCCCAACTGGGGTAAGCAAAGAAAGCCCCTAGGACTTGATCAGCCAGCACAATTCAGACTGCTTGATTAGAACGGTGCTGGCTAGATACAGGATGCTTCTCCAGAAGACGCAGAGAAATTGATTTGTCTCACTGAAAATTCACCTATTTTGCAGACA
The DNA here is from genome assembly GCF_052110815.1 of Crocodylus siamensis. NCBI lineage: Eukaryota > Metazoa > Chordata > Crocodylia > Crocodylidae > Crocodylus > Crocodylus siamensis. The sequence goes on from NC_143400.1 coordinate 94,763,044, forward strand.
GAACAACACTGCAGCGAGGCTCTAGCTTTGAAGAAGCACTGCTCTGTCCACTGCATCTGCAAAGCACAGAGTGGAAAGATAAAACAACTTCAATTTTTACAGATTTGACATCTGAATCCTTGCTTGCATTTTCAAGCATGTGCAGCCATGAGGGCTAGAAGGGTTTCGATTTTAATATCAAGATCCTCACACAGTCTCCTGGTCTCAGTAACTGGGACTTCAGGATAAGGCACCTGCATAGCCAAGTCCCATGAGATAAGGCAGGGCAGACAGCAACACTGCTCCATTGAGCAGGGCTACTACCGAGAGCACGCTTCGGGCACGAGGAATTATATAACGACACACGCCCAACTGAAGACTGACAAAGGGCGCAGTGTAACTAAGCCAGGGAACAAATAACAAGGTAATAACGGCAGCTGCAGCAGTTTAAACGGTCTAAATGTCATAGTTCCTGTGGGGACCCAGCTAACAGACACATGCCCTACCTAGGGAAACAAAACCCGTGTTCCTACATTTCAGTGGCCCAGGGGCAGGCTAAGCGATACACACCTTACATGTTAACCAAAGTATGAATGTATATAAAAAGGCAGGGATTTCTTAGGGGGAATCCCTTTTATTGGACTAACTCCATAGTTGGGATTCTTGCATTCAAAAGCATGTCAGAATTGATCCCACTTCCCCAGAGAAAGAATGTCCTACATTTGAAGGCTGGTGGGATTTGATCCCAACTATGCTGATCCAATAAAAGAGATCATGCAAAGAAATCCTTGACCCTCGCATAATTTCTGGACCATGATGCCTACAACATCATGCTTACAACTACTACTACCGCGCACATGCGAACACGCACACACTTTTTATTAGCTGAAGCTAATCAGGACCAACTTAGCAATGCTAAAACAAGCCCTTTGCAAACATTTCTCCATGATCCTTACTGAAAATTGAAAGCGTACAGCATTACCTTCTTATAGTGCCCCCTATTCCCTGCCAAAAGGCACTAGCAGCCAGCCTTCCTTGCTGCTCTCTTATCAAGCACACACCGTAGGACTACAACTACTTATGTACCTGGTGCTGGGAGGCTCTGCAATCCCCCGCCACTGCCCTGGGCACTCACAGCTCACACCGCACACGTTAGAAAGCAGACTCAGTAGCTGAGCCGTTCCCCGCCCCGGGGGGTGGGGTATCAGCGCCCTGCACACGCTCAGCTGCAGCAGGCGGGATAAGAACAGCCCCGCCTTCCAGAAAACTTTTGGGGAACTTCAGCCATGTGCTCCAGTCTCGTCCCCAGTCCACTTTCTTATTGCCCTCTCCTCTTTTATCCAGACAGATCCCAAAGCCCACGTGCCCCAAAGCAGCCAGCTTGGTAGGAGCAGGAGGGCTCTGCCCAGCCTCCTGCTCCCACAAGGTCACACTAAAGTCACCTGTGGACTCTGCTGCATTTCCGCCCCCCGCAACAGCCCCAGCCCTTGCCTAGCTTATTTCTCATTTACAAGATCGATGGACCCCAGCTTGCAACCTGCCCCCACGCGAAAGGTGGCCGCCAGCCCCCAAGCAGCAAGGATGATGGGGCTGGCAGCATCTGAAAGCCTCCTCTTCCTGCTGCCTGCACATGGCAACGGCGGCAGAAAGCAAGGACACAGATGCTTTCCCTCCCCCCCACGGTGCACTCAGGGCTGCTCCATGCAGCAGGCTGGGGGCAACCCCCTCCCCACACTCCGGGACTGCTCCAATGCACCCAGCCAGGTGCAAAGCCACCTCCCCATGCCAGCCGGACTGCTCCAATGCACCAAGCTGGGTGCAACCCCCACCCCCATCCCTGGCACTGCTCCAGTGCAACAAGGTGAATGCAAACCCCCTCCCCATGCCCCTGGGGTGCTCCGTGCACCAAGCCCGGCGCAACCCCCCGCATGCACCAAGCCTCCCTCCCCATGCACCATTCACCAGCCACGCGGAGCACGTACTCACAGCCCAAGGCAGCCCCGCGCCTGCGCACACGTGGTCACCTACACGCCGCCGACGGGTTGGCGCACGCGCACAACTGCTGACCCGCAGGTTCCCGCCCCCTGGATGCGCATGCGCGAACTCCCTGTTTGCTCAGGGGTGACTTTCCCACTTTGTTTCAGGCCAGTAACCGTCAGAGCCAGGCCTCCCGTGTGCCAACACGCGCCCCTGCCCCTCACGGGCCGGTGCCTCACGCCAGGTCCATCATGGTGGCACGGCACCCCTGCCAAGTCAGGAGCCAGGCCTTGACCCGGCGCAGCCGTGTAAAAAATAACACTTGGCAGCCCTCTTCCATGTGTTGACCTCCTTTAAAGGCATGCCTGGCCTTTTGCCCCACCGGCCGTGATGCCAATGTTTTTTGAGTCAAACAATGAAAAGGTTGCACGATTCACCTCAAGGATTGCGTGTTTAAAATAAAATATGTGATTTACCTCGGGGGTTGGGAGTTTACAGTAAAATACGGAGCTTACCTCAGGAGTTGCAAGTTTAAAATAAAACGTGTTTCGGGGCCTGTAGGGATATGATGGGTGCTGGCAGGTGCGCGTGGCCCCTGCTTCAATTCCTGTCACCCAAATTTTCAATGGCTGCCGGGCTGCGGCAGTTGCACTTCTAGTCGAGCAGCGCTGAGGGAGTCGATCTGCCTCCTGCCTCGTGATCATCTGCCTGGTCCCTGCTAAACTCTTCGCTCAACAGGGTGAACGCTGTCTCCTTTTTAATGGGTTTGGCGTGCCACCGGTCGAGCTTGCCTTTACCGCCAGCTGCTCCTGTTATTGAGGCTCCTTTTTCACAGCGCCGCAGATTGGTTTTAACTCATTCCAGTGGATTTTTAGTTGTTTTTGCTTCCATCTTAAACCAAATCAAGTCCTAGCCCCCCAGCATATTAGTAAAGGGTTTAGTTTATTTTTAACCAGCGAAATATATGTTTTTATATCACGAGTTGCTCCTGGTCACGAAGCTCCTCGTTCACAGCCCTGCAGATGGTTTTTAACTCATTTCATTTTTGCTTCCATCTTAAACCAAATTGTCCAGTCCTAAGCCCTTTCATATTAGTAAAGCTTCTAGGTTCATTTTTAATCAGAGAAAAATGTTTTTATATGGGATGCACCCCCCCCCCACACGCTTTTCAAAATTAGTTACCAAATTATTATTATTATCAGATCATGTTTTGGTATCCTAGATACCAGGTTCTTATGATCCAGTTACCAAAATTAGAGATCGAATGATCAAAATTAGACACAAAATGATTCACCTATGGCAGACAAATTTCTTTGGATCAATCCGGTATCTTTTATTAGAGCCACTCAAATAGTTGGAAAAAGTTTTTGTTGCCAGTTTTTGGGTACAGGGACCCTTCATCAGGCTGAGGAAGTGTCTGCTGGTGGTCTGCACTCTTCCCGGAGCGGTTCTGGAGTCAGGATTGTGCCCTTTTCCCCACTCCTAAACTGGCTTGCTGACTGGGGCCAGGCTTTCAATTTGGATTTGATCCGGGAAGTTCATGGACTAGATGAGCAGAGGAATTTGGATTTTCACAGACCCACCTTTTGCAAATCGGCTTAAGCTTCGGACCCTAGCGAGAAGATGATGACCAGCAGACTGCCTGAAAACTTTGCAAAAAGCAGTATTTCCAACAATTCAGTTGGTTTAAGAAAAGAGATCACATTTACCCAACTAACCTTGCCTGGAATTATATATATATATATATTTTTTGCAAGCTATTTCCCAATTCAGCATGACTGTAGTAAAGAAGGCCAAAAAAAAAAAATTATTAAATAAAAAAAGGTGGAGGAGGGAGTTGGATGACCCGAGAGGTTGGTGTGGGGTAAAGGTGAATATTGCTACAGCTCACAACACCCTCTCCCCGTTCCCTACACAGCAGGTTTCTCTGAAGAGGACGATAATGCATCCACACAAAGGGATGGAGTCAGCACCACGTCTTGCCCATTTCAGCAAAACAGAAGTATTTTGTTAAATGTGCAATCTTTTCTTGGTAGCTATCCTTAAATGGTGAGATGATTTCCCCTCTCCCCCTCCTGGTTGCTCTTGAGATCTGCACACACATTCCAGGATTGATCAGTAGCCCGACTCAGGACATGGAGCTCCCAACCAAGGGCTTTAAGCAGTAGATTACACCGTCAGACCTCCTCTTCTCCTGGCCCCATGCTTTTTCAGGGCTAGTGGCCCAGGCTCTGCAGCATGAACGTGCCCCCACCATGTAAACCATCCCCCTGCCTGATGCACTCTCTTGGCCAGTAGGAGATGGGTGTTTGAATCCCCACAGGCTGAGGAAAGCCTAACAACCAGGTCTGCCACTTCCTGGGCAAGCGCTCTAGCCCTAGCTTATTAAGCAAAAGGTGGGTGCTGGAGTCACCACTGCCATTGCAGTCCCCTACCTTCGCAGAACTCAGCGGGCTGGATCTCCAGTGAATGGGGGCGCTTCAACTCCAAAAAGGCGTCGGAGTTCAGACACGCTCCCGTGCTTAGGGTTTCCAACAGGCTACCTCAAGTCTAGGCAGACCCCTGTTCAGCATCTGGGCTCTCTGGATTGCCCTTCAGAGGCACCTAACTCTCCTCATGGACTATATATAGGGAACCATGGGCTGTATATATAGCCCAGTTTTCTTGGATCACATGTCAGATGCCTATGCTTGAATTATTGTGACATCTAAGTTGGAAGTGCCTACAGTGCCTCTCTGGATCTGGCCTAGGATGTTTACACAGGTGGAGAGCACAAGGAATGGATTATTCTCTATACTAAGTGGTCTGAACTGGCTGCTGGGAATTTCTTACACTCTAATGCCAAGGCAGCATTAAGATGCTCCTTTAGGACACTTTTAATGCCCACATATCATTTGGAAGAGCGTATGGATGAAAATCAGTTAGCTCTGCTTCTGTTGGCTCTTTTGCGCATTTGTATAAGTGCACATAAGCTTTTTCTCTGCCATGCTCCCCCCTCCCACTCCAAGTGTCCTCTGGGTTGCTGTACATTTGAAACGTGGTATATTTTTGGCTGTTGGAAAGACACATAAAAATCCAGTGCATAAGTACTTTTCAGGAATTTCTAGTCCTCAAAACCATGGATAAACCATGATCTGACCATGTAAACTTTCCTTTTTTGTGTTACCAGCTGAATAGGATTTAAGCAACTCACCAAGATGCTGAATGGGAGAAGTCTGAAATAGTACAGAACAGTTCTGAATTTCATACCTAATACAGCATAGTTATTTTGTTTTCCAAATGTGGTGGAACAGAGGTTTTTGACACAGACTTAGGCAATGACCATGAAAACCATTCTTAAATGTGCCATGTCAAATATTCTAAGGGCAGATATTAGCACACTAAAATTTAACTCTTGGGTAGGATGAAAGCAATGTACTTTTCATTTCAAATCCCCAGAGTCTCCACTGCTCTAACCATTTTGAGAAATGGGGGTAGAATCAGAGAAACCCAACCCCCTGAGTTATGGCAGTGTAAACCAAATGGTGGATGTAGTCTTTCTGGACTTTAGAAGGCCTTCAACACTGTCTCTCACCCAATTCTTGTTAAAAAATTAGGAGATTGTGGCATTGATGCCTACATAGGCAGATGGGTCACCAACTGGCTGGAGGGCCGCACCCAGAGAGCGATGGTGGACGGGTCATGTTCGACCTGGAGGGCAGTGTGCAGTGGGGTCCCCCAGGGCTCGGACCTCGGGCCCGCACTGTTCAAAATCTTCATCAGTGACTTGGATGGGGATGTAAAAAGCACCTGTTCAAATTCACAGATGACACTACGATGTGGGGAGATGTGGGCATGCTGGAGGAGAGGGACAGGCTGCAATTGGATCTGGACAGGTTACAGGGGTGGGTGGATGAGAACTGGATGGGATTCAACACTGACAAGTGCAAGGTGCTGCACCTGGGGAGGAAGAACCAGCAGCATACCTACAGGCTGGGGAACTCCCTTCTCAGCAGCATAGAGGCAGAAAAGGATCTTGGCATCATTATAGACTCCAAGTTGAACATGGGCCGGCAGTGTGGGGACGCGGTCAGGAAGGCCAACTGCATCTTGTCCTGCATCCACAGACGCATCTCGAGCAGGTCCAGGGAGGTGATCCTCCCCCTCTATGCGGCACTGGTCAGGCCGCAGCTGGAGTACTGCGTCCAGTTCTGGGCGCTGCACTTCAGGAGGGATGTGGACAACATGGAGAGGGTCCAGAGGAGGCCACCTGCATGATCAGGGGACAGCAGGGCAGGCCCTATGAGGAGAGGCTACGGGACCTGAACCTGTTCAGCCTCCACAAGAGAAGGTTGAGGGGGGATCTGGTGGCTGTCTATAAACTGGCCAAGGGGGACTAGCAGTCAATGGGAGAGTCCTTGTTCCCTTGAGCACTACCGGGGGTAACAAGGATTAATGGCTGTAAGTTGATAGAGAGTAGATTCAGACTAGACATCAGGAGGCGCTACTTTACAGTCAGGGCGGCTAGGATCTGGAACCAATTTCCAAGGGAAGTGGTGCTCGTTCCTACCCTGGGGGTCTATAAAAGGAGGCTAGATAGACACCTTGCCAAGGTTGTTTGACCCCAGCATCCTTTCCTGCCCCAGGGGGTCAGACTTGATGATCTACTCAGGTTCCTTCTGACCCTACCTACTATGAAATTATGAAATGCAGAACTCTTCGACTTTGTTCAAAGTGCTTTGAGCGTAGCATATATTAAGGTTCATTTAGGGATACATGTTCAGGAATGAATGAGCAAAAATACATAGATAACTGATGATGAGCCTTGTTTCCATGCGATGTTGCCTTGACGGGACCTGCAACTGTTACTCTATGATTTGTAGGGCAATAGAGTTGGAAGGCACCAATGAAAATCAGAAAGCCACTTGTGGCATAGCCTGTGCCATACCTTGCTGCTAACTGCACATCCCATGGACTTACACTGCGGAGAGTCACTGGAATATAAATACATCAGAGAAGATGGGCTGAATCCCCATGGATGATTCAGTTCTTGGGATATGGACTTGTTCCCTGCATGGACCAGAACAAAACCTATGCACCAAGAAAATCCTGCTTGAGTCCTCTCTATTCACCAAGGGCCTTATCCAGCTCCCACTGAAAGCATTGTCTTCAGTCTGAGTTGGGAGTCTTCCCTACAGTTTTATATATGTGGAGAATGGTCTGAAAAGGCAAATGTGTTAATTCTGGTCATTACTTCTTCTTGGTGAGGGGGGAGGGGGTTGTACTTGAATATGAATGGCATAAATGGCACAGAGGAATTCCTTAAAATAGTAAAATATGGTATTTATGGGTATTCACAAAGGCAAATGCATCCTTGGTGTATAAGAGGTGTTTAGAGCAACAGAAATGCCCAGACAAAATGGTGCACGTCTCCAGCATCCTCGGTTGCTTTTTAAAACCCAATAGCCAGTGAAATTTTGGGATGTAGACATGCAATTTGCATGAAAATGTTACCTGCTGATTTTAATATGTAGGAGGCAGTCTTGTAAACTGCAATTGAATGTTACCTCTACAGTGAGCTCTCGCAGACTGCAGGATCGTGTTGGCCTTGCTGACAAGATGCAAAAGAAAACAGTTCTACTGTAATAAGGAAATCCATAACCAGATGCAGCATTATACTATAACCGTGAGAGCCAGGGTATGATTATAGATCCCTAGCTTTGGGGCGCCACATGAAACCCTTGTTGGATTCAGGGATCTGATAAAAGATGTGTGCTTTGCTCGCACAAATGCTTTCCATGTTGCTTAAAATATAAGCGGTCATGTGCATCTGAGCAAATGGCCTGTCAGATCTCACGTCCCTGTACCAAGCAGAAAAGGGAGGAAACAATGAAGTAGGTGTTCTAATTTTGGGCTGATGAACATGTGGCAGATACATAAGAAAACCCCTCCCACTGTCAGCCTAGAAAGGATGAGTGGAGAGATTAGATAGCATACCAAAGGGAGGTTTCATCTTGGGATGGAAACAGTTCTGTCTCCTACTCCACTAAAAATTCAGGACCCTTGCAGATCCTGATCAGCCACCCATGTCCAGGCTCAGGTGACATTTTCACTGCCTCTGATCCATGGGACTTAGTTTCATAGTTTCATAGACTTCCCACCCTGCAGAAGTTACTGGGGTGGGGGGTGGGACTCACCCCTTAAGGAGACTGCTACAATGCAGTGTGTTCCTGCCCCAGGCTGTATTAGCTTATCTTACCATTTGCAGAGAGGGTTAGGGTGTACCATCTCACTTTCCTTTGAGTCAGGAAGATGAGAACGGTGCTATGTTCTCCCTTGCAGCTGAGCACTCCTTTCTGCCCAGGAAGGGTAAGGTCGCATATGAAGGGCCCTTCACATTTGGATTCTCAAAGAGGTTTCAGCTCCACAATTAACACTCATTTGCATTTTGGGTCTTCCAAGAGCTTTACAAGCGTTCATGAATAAAGACAAACCAATACAGAGTGCAAACTCCTCCCGTTTCACATGGCACACTCTCTCTCGGGGCAGCACGTAGCTTGTCCTGAGTGATGCAACCAAAAACAATAAGGGTGATAGGATTATTATGGGCAATAGAGATAAAAGCAAAAGAAGGTAAACGCTTGATACCAGGCACATGCATCTTGTCTTCAGCTAGGCCCCACTCCTGCAAACATCTGCACACACGCCTACACACCACAGGGTGCTGAAATGATCATGTGCCCAAAATTAAGCAAGCCTGTGATTGTAGACCCGAGGCCTGAGATTGTACAATCTCTGAGGCAAGGACCGAGTGTTTTATGTGTGTTGGCACAGCAGTCAGTGTTGACTAAAGGGCCTCTGTTTCTGTTTGGCACCTTTGGATTGAACTTTATAATTGCCCATGAGCAGGCTGAGTGCTTGGTTTTTTGCATTGGTGCTTGCTTATATTTATGGCCTTTGTATTGCAGTGGTGCTGGTTTCTGAAGGGAGGAAGCATGGAAGTGAGAGGTGAGGATTGAATGACTGGCTCTGATTTCTGAACTTGAGTAGAAGCCTCCCCTTCTCAAGCACCTTTAATACCCTCTCTGAGTAACAGACCTCTTGAAAAGGGGGAAAGCCCTGTTTCTTTACTCTAGTTCAGTCATTCTCAACCTGGGTGTGTGTGAGATCCTTTTAAGGGTGATGGAGGGTGCAATGTAATATTAGCACTGTTAGCTGTGTAAACATCTGTGTAGACAGGGTTCACTGAATTAACCCAGAGATTTCTAATTGGAATCCAGAGTGTCCAAACCATCCTGATGTGTTGTGGGCTTTCTGAGTTCTTTGCAGCAGAAGAACTGCTCTATTATTATTTTCCCATAGTCAGATAGAGTTAATGGACTCAAGCTTTCCTTGAGTCTAAAAAGGTCGAGAATCATTGTTCTACTTGATCACTGAATTTCTGAAAAATGGAGCATCACCAAGCTCCACTGGTTAGAGCCTTGTCATAAACTCACATACTGATTATGGCTATAAGGGAACTTAACCATAAATACATTTTTTTTAAGCATCTGCTGTGCAACATTAAATGGAGAACTATATGGAGAAAATGGGACTGATTAGTTACCGAGCCCCAGGTGGGACTGAGAAAACTAAATGAAAGGCTCATTACTCCAGGTTAACTTGTCTCTGGCTCACCTCCTTGCATTGTCAAGGAGCTGCATTATAAAATATCCCCTTGAGATCTGGAAATCTCATTTCACACCCATTTCTGCCCTCTGCCTATTGTCTCTGTTAACAGACCAGCTGTTACAGAGAAGCTTGGCATAGCCAAATGAAGCCATATGGTCGGCTTTTCCATATCTTCCCTTTCACTTCTAATTAATGAGTCTTCACTGACTCCAGAGATCTCAGAAAATGGCATCCAGAGCCAAGTATTCAGACTAGATTATGGTGGAAGGAGGGAGGATGTGGGATTTCATAAGACTCGGTGATATATAGTCTAGGATAGCAGCACTCAAAGTGCTGAGATCAACTCGCTGAGTTTGCTCACTTGGATAGCTTGAGTTTACCTGACTGGAAGCATTGCCTTGTTAGTGCTAGGACCTTGCCTTTGGAATTTTCCCATGAAAATATTCCTCCAAGTCCTTCTTGTTTAGGTAATTTTATTGAAGACTTGCCTTTCCAGGTATTTTCTGTGAAGGCAGGGAGGTCTGGATTGAGTTAGGTGGTATACAAACCACCCACCAAGTCCTGTTTACAGTTCCCAGGTGCTGTTTTGACGTTAGGCACTGGATTAATTATTTAAATAAATAAAACAGCAGCTTGCTCAGCTTTGCAAGTCAAAACAAGATTATTCTGAGTGCTGTGTCCTGGAAATCAGCATGTTCTCCCTGGCTTGCAAATTATCTGTAACAACAATGACAATTCTGGAATAAGAATATCTCTGACATCATTTTGTCTGAGATAAGACAAAAGCCAGGTCCCTTGTTCCCGGCTGCATTGGCTCTGCACTGTTGCCCATAATGGGAATGTTGTCTCAGCCCAAGAAGCAGCTGGGGTTTGAAAACAGAGAAGGAGCACATACCCACTCTTTGTACTGTCCTTTTTCAGATCTTGGTAATTTTGCACAAGGAGTCCCCTTACCATAAACTCAGTTATGCTTAGGGAGGCCTGTAGACTCTGCAACCGTGATTCTCAACCGGGGACCCTTGAGATCTTTGAGCGTTGCAGGGTGCACTGTTAGGTGTACAAACACGAACAACAAAATAAACCCAGAGATTTAGGAAACAGTAGCGTTAAAAAACATTCTGCCCTGTTGTGGGCTGCGTTATTTGCAACAGAAGAGCTCCTCTCCTATTTTTCTGTAGTCAAAAACCAAGGGAAAATAAGAGCAGGCATTTTCCAAAGGGTGCCTCAAATCTTTTCAGGGGATGCCTCCTGTCTAAAAAGGTTTAAAACCACTGTTCTACAGTAATGTGGAGATGCCTGAGTTGGCTAGAAATGACCTAGCTCAAGCTAAATCTAGGGAGCGCAGCATAGATTACAATATGGGCTTATCCACTTTGCTCTCAGGTAAACAGTTTTGCTATTGCAAAACATTTTCTGTCTGCTCTACGGTGGTCAATGCATGTTCTAAATATCTCGTTTAAGAGACAGTGCAATGCCCTGAGTGCTATACTGCTATTTTGTTTAGAACTGAGTCACACACAAAAGCACCTCCTTGGAGTCATCCAGCCAAAGATTTATCTAGTCTGAATCTTCTGGGTTTGCAAGAGTTGAATGAGTTACCCAACAAATTATATTGCCTTTTTGTTTTTTCCTTAGATGATGGGTACCTATTAAATGTGACTTAAAATACCAAGCCCTTTGTGCTTCCCCGAGCCAGCCCTATTCATAGCATAATATTATTTAACACACTAATTCCAACCACTTGCAGATAAGATTACCATGTGTGAATAATTTTCCGACTCAGCAGCCCTTTGCAGCTGACAACTATGGGAAAATAACAGAAAGTATGAAACTGGATTATTTGGAATGCCATTAATTAGCTGGTTTAATTATGGAGCAGAAAGACCTTAATGTTGTTGTGGCTCTGACGATGTAGGAATATGAGAAGCAAGATTAGCGAGGTGAGGTAATATCTTTTATTGGACCACCTTGTACAGCTGGGAGTGATAGGAGACAAGCTTTTGCATATCTTTCATCCAGTCTGAAAGAAAAGCAGTCACAGTCCAAGCTCATACAATTTAGGACAATTGCTTTAGTTTAACCTAATTATGCTAATGGATCTGATTAGTTGAAAAGTAATAAAGCTTGCCCATCATACATACACGTCCCACCTCCATTTTGCTTTAAGCACACACACAAACACAACAGCCATATCTACATCTGCATTGCTTGTAAGAAACCCACAAACGTACCCCATGTTACAGGGGTATAGGTTGTAACCATGTTGGTCTAAGGACATAGGCAGACAAGGCTTTTTGGGTCAATCTGATATTTGGTATCAGAGATATCAGATTTGATATAGTTGGTGGAATAAAGATATCAGATTGACCCAAAGAACCTTGTCTACAAACATACCCCTGCACACAACTTTCTCCAGCACACATACACCCAAGTTACGTGCGTACCCTCTCCTCCCCATGCACACACAGGCTTTTTGTATACACTTTTAAAGTAATCCCAACTTTACCCTCCAAGTGGAGGCACAGGTTGTATTGGCAAAAGAACGTTGTAGAAAGACGTTATAGCAGCTACAATGAGCTCTCCTAGCAGGAGAATTTGGGGAGAGGCGTGGGGGTCATTTAATCTGCAATAAGGCTTTTGTCGGCCCAGTTGGATGGGTCAGCTTTAAGGACACCTCTTCCTAGTAGTGCTGGACCAGAAAAACAACACATCTGCTCCCAAACTTAATAGAATCACTGGCTTTATGGCTCAGCTTACCTCTCACCACACTTCCCCTTTGCAAACATAAAGTCCCAGTCCAAAACAGCAAGCAGAGGGAGAGGTGAGAAGTACATAGAGCCATACAATTGCTGGCTGTCAAGTCCACATCCTTCTTCTGAAGAAATGGGTGTAACTAGGGATTTTAGATGCCCAGAGGTGGTGTTGGGGGAGGGGGTGCTGAGTGCTAGAGAGTTTGATGGGGAGGGGAAAGAAGAGGGCTGTGCTGAGCACTGTGGGCTGTGAGCTCAGAGGGGTTGTTTTGTGAAAAGTCCTCCCACCAGTGTCTGGTTGCTCTGAGACACATGATTTCCCTGTGGGTGTTCATTTTGGAGTATACTCGTTGGCTGATGTTCTCGTTGCGAGGGCGTATTGACAAAACCTGCCAACAATAACCAGCCTACCTCCAAGCACCACTGCCATCAACATTCCCCACAACAAAACCATGTGAATCCATGGGTCCCACATGCGCCTATCACCATGTGATACACCTCCTCCCACACACTCCCCACAATGCCTCACACAGTCTGCAACATGTTGGAGGCTTTAATGTAAGAGCTTGTCTGCTTATCACAGCTCTAAGTTGTGTGCTGCAGTGTGAAAAAAAAGAACATTTATTCAACTTTACACACACAAATGAGGTTTCACCAAGGGTTAAGGTGTTTGCTAATGTTCTGGCATTTTAATTGGTTACAGCTCTGTAATATACAGATGCTAAATTCTTTTTTTCCCGGATTAGAAAATAATTTAGTGGTGCTGACCCTTACCTTTCCCGGGAAACCCAGGCTTCTGAAAGGGGATCCAAAAAGAATGAGGTTTGATCTAACATGTGATAGTAAAGAGGATTATGTTTTATAAAGGAGGAATTTAATCACACCCAAAGCTTTGGGTGGCTGCCTCGAAGACAGATTTTCTAAGATGGCCATCAAAAATTCACACAGGCACCTTTTAAGTCAGACTCCAAAGAAGGAGAGAGAAGAAAAGACTATTATCTGTGATTTGATTTTTCCCATAGGTATGATCATAGGACAAGAGGGACTTCCTGAATTATCCCATGGCTGCATGCAATTACATCATAAACATAGGGTCCCATCTATAAATACCTTATACATACTATCTTTAAACTAATTAGGCTGTTTTTCTACTCTTCCCGTGGGCAGTTCCTGCCTCTTTCTTCAGCATCTGCTTCCTCTCTGCCTACCCCACCGCAGTCACATCTATGTATTGCAATTATCTTACTTAATTCATAATTACTTCATTCTTTTTGCAATCAGAATGATTTTTTTCTGAAATGGGGCAACTTTATTGCACATTTTTTTCATAGATTTCATAGACATCAGGGCTGGAAGGGACCTCGGGAGATCATCGAGTCCAGCCCCCTACCCAAAGGGCAGGAAGTCAGCTGGGGTCATAGGAGGTTGACTGCAGGTTCTGAATTTGCTCGACTTCCCAGCACAAAAGAGTAATTCTGTCTGATTATTTATAGGTGGATGTCACTGAAAAGAGTAATCTGTAGTAGCTTATTGGGAAAACTGGAGGTTTTGAAGACATGGGCAGACAAAGCCTTGGCTGGGATGATGTGGTTGCGACTGGTCCTGCTTGGAGCAGGGGGTTGGACTAGAGGTGACCTCCTGAGGGCCCTTCCAACCCTCATTTTCTGTAATTCTACAATAATACTGCATTTTCTTGCTAGGCAATCATATCTATCCTGAGTCATCATTGGATGAATGAGGTGTGAACCCCATGGTACCTGAGAACAAGGAAAATGCCCTGCGTTTCTCTGGATTTTGTGTATTCTTGTAAAATGAAAAAGCCAAGCATTGAGGGCTGTGATGATATCAGAGAGGAGTTATTCCATGAGAAAAGCTATTTTCTCACTAAATGCATCACAGAATCTAGAAATGAATGGTCCACAGAGAACTGTGCCCATGACTGCATTGACACAAACTAGTGCTTCAAGGGTAGCAGAAGGATAACAGGTAAACCTAGCAAGGTCATAAAGCTTTTGAAGAACTTAAGAGGAGGAAGAACGAGTGATTCTCCATTCTGAGGCACTGGTCACATCCAGGAACATATTTGTTTTTAAATATTATGAAGCCAAGAATTTCTTTTCCCAATATCAGCCCTGTCAGGAGCCTTGCCAAGGGTCAGTTGTGTTTTGGGCAGTGCCCTGCTGCCTGTTGTCCTTGTTCTCAAGATACTGAATCTTAGGACCTGTCTTTTGGCCAGTCTGGGGGGAAAAAAGTGATAAGACAGAAGAATAAACAAATTCCTGGTTAAACTAGTTGTGAGATATTGTTAGAGATTCCCCATTCTGCTCAGTGCTGGGAGCACCATGGGGGTGCTTAGCACCCAACAGGACTGAGCTTGGGACCATCCTGTTGTCCAAATGAGATGCAAAGTGAGCATGTCTGCACATGCAAGTCTCATATACCTTATTTCTACATTCGGAGTGTTTAGGAGGAAGAAAAGTTAAGGCGGTGACATCTCAGTATCACCCTGGGAGTTAAAGACAAGTTTGATGGTGATCAAACACAAGCATGTTCTCCACATTCGCACGGAAGGAAAAAGTCAGTTCATGGGCAGATCTAGAGTTTTGAAAAGTGTGGTGCATCATCCCATATAAAACCAATGCATATTTTTCTCCAGTGCATAGAATCATAGAAGTCGGGTCGAAGGGACCTTGTAGATCCTCAAGTCCGACCCCACCGCCTGGGCGGGAGAAAAGACTGGACTCAAATGACTCCAGCCAGGTAGTCATCAAGCCTCTTCTTAAAGATCCCCAGGGTAGGAGCCAGCACCACTTCCCTTGGAAGCTGGTTCCAGCTCCTAGACGCCCTGACCGTGAAGTCGTTCTTGCGGATGTCTAATCTAAACCTATACGCTAATAATTTGCGTCCATTGTTCCTTGTCATGCCAGGGGGTGCGAGGGGAAACGGTGTCTCCCCTAAACCCTTCTGGTCCCCCTAGAGAGTTTATAGACAGTCACCAGGTCCCCCCTCAGCCTTCTCTTGTGAAGGCTGAACAGGTTCAGGTCCCGCAGTCTTTCAATGCAGGGTTTGCCCTGTAGTCCCTGGATCATGTGAGTGGCCTTCTCTGGACCCTTTCAATGTTGTCCACATCCCGCCTGAAATGGGGCGCACAGAACTGGACACAGTACTCCAGCTGTGGCCTGACCAGCATCGCATAGAGGGGGAGGATCACCTCCCTGGCTGTACTTGAGATGCATCTGTGGATGCACAACAAGGTCTGGTTAGCCCTGCCAGCCATGACCTCGCATTGTCGACCCATGTTCACCTTGGAGTCAGTAATGACTCTAAGATCCCTTTCTGCCTCCGTGCTCTTGAGAAGGGAGTTTCCCATTCTATAAGTGTGCTGCTGGTTTCTAGTGCCTATGTGCAGCACCCTGCACTTGTCAGTATTGAAACACATCCTGTTCATGTCAGCCCACTCCTGTAACCTATCCAGGTCTTGTTGCAGTCTTTCCCTTCCTACTAGTGTGCTCACCTCACCCCAAATTTTGGTATCATCAGCGAATTTAAACAGGTTGCATTTCACCCCGTCGTCCAAATTGCTGATGAAGAAATTGAACAGCACAGGCCCAAGGACCGAGCCCTGGGGGACTCCGCTGCCCACTTCCTCCCAGGTCAAAGTTAAAAAGAAACTAGAGGCTTTAGGGCCTGGGGCTGTATTATTCAGTTTAAGGAAAAAGAAAAATACAACTTCATTGGAATGAGTTAAAAGCAACCTTAGGAGCTTCATGACCAGGAGCAGTGAACAGACAGCATCAGGGCAGAACAAAGGTGAGCTTGACTGGTGGACTATCAAGACTGTTAAAGAGAGGGTCGTTAGCAGCTGTGGAATGAAGAGTTTAGAAGGGATCAGGTAGATGACAATGAGCCATGAAGCCAATTCCTCCCGGGCTGCCTGACTAGAAATGCTGCTGCTACGGCCAGGCAGCTGGTTTGAAACTTTGGGTGGAGCAGAAATCACGGTGGGACACAAGCGCACCAGTGCACCCCCCTAGATCTGCCCCGAGTCAGCTCCATGAGAATGGAGTTAAGGTTGGTCAGGTCTTTTCCCTGAATTTCCACATGGGCAAAGGCTTGAAGTTCTCGTAAATATAACCTCTGCATTTCCTTGATCCCTTTGCTTTTGAAGCTATTATTATTTATGTTGCAGGGGTGCCTACAGGCTCCAGTCAAGTAGAGGCTCTTTGTGCTTGGTTCTGTACTTACACAAAGATTCCTTATGCACAAGAGGTACTATCTAAAGAGACCAGAACATGGAAATACTAGTTGTCCCCATTTTACAGATGAGTAACTGAGGCACACAAAAGAAGAATGGGTTTTTCAGAGGTTCTACAGGAAATCTGCAACAAAGCCAGAAATTGATCTTAAATTATGTCACTCCTAGCGCAGTAATCCAACCACCAGTTCATCTGTTCTCTCCTCTCTAACATCCCTGAAAGCTAACATAGCCTGGATAAACAGCTACAGTCCCTAACTTCACTTTAATAATATTTTCTGTGTGTGACTGAACCCTTTCCTTATATATTATCAACATGCAAACCAGCACAAAACAGAGGAAATCAACAAACGAGGCATATGATTGAATGTTAAAGCGCTATACTTATGTAACGAATTAACAAATGGCCTTGCAGCAGGTCATCTGTGGATCAGGATTGCCACACACACTTTTGTCTTGCAGGGCCCTGCCACTATTTTACTGAGGCTGCAGTCCCAAAAATGTGCTGGTTGTATTTGTTCTGATAAAACTGCATGGTGATGCCTTGTGGCTTTTATCTCCCAGGTCACCACCCTCTGTCTCACCAGGGCTCATGTTCTCATGGAGCCCTACTGGGGGGTTGGTGACCCCTGCAGGAGTTTACAACTCCCCCGGAACATTTTGTGTAGTTAGCAAAACAAGTTCAACAACCTGGGATGACAAATAAATAGGAAGGCAGGACTAGCAGAGGCCCTCTGAGATATCGAGTCCAGACCCCCGTGTTCACAAGCTGTAACTAACCCAAGGAATCCCCCAAATTGCCACTTCCAGCATCTACAACCACAGCACACACTATTCAAATCACCAAGAGTGATATGGCACAGGTATCCCACAGGTAAAAACTGGGGAGACAAGGGCACTGCCTGCTGTGATGACAGGGAAGGAGTAAGTTAATACACGCTAAATAAATTGGAGCTCATGTCCAGTTTTTAACCCATCATGTCCATCAAGGCCTGACTTTCATTCAAAAGAAATCTGGCTGTCTTGAGCTGTAGGAATAGACACACATCTCTGTGTCCCTGAGCGTGGGCATTATGGGGTACTGTAAGCTTTGCAAATCTTGCAGTGGCTTCTCCAGCAAAGAGATGGACAAGGCACCCCGGGGTGCTGGAACTGAACAAAGAAGTTTATTTTTAACCTCTGATTCTCTACACAAAAATCTGGCTGGGGATAGCTCTGCTTGAAAGGTGGTGGCTTAATATCTCATGTGAAATGAAGGTGGGACTGCGGTCCAGCTCTTATTACAGCCGAACATACCCTTGCCACCAGCTGGCAGTCTCAGCTGAAGGCCTAGAAACCTCAGTGGAGCTGTAGAAGTCGAACTTCACTCTCACCCCTAGAAAAGGCCACTACGAATCCTTACTGGAACATCATGGAAAGGTGAAACCTTGCGAAAGAGCAGGAAGCACACAGCAAAATGGGAGCTGGGGAGATCCAACTTGTGGATTGAGTTCAGGCCCCAGCTACAAAAGCTCGGCTCTGAGTTTCAAAACTTTTCTTGTGAATGCAGTTTGTACCTGTTTCTAATTACCACTTTAAACGGTGCCAAGAGGAACTGCCTTTGTGAAATCCTTCACCACATGAACCTCCCTTGGTTTGGTATCACATGCCCCCTGCCCCACCCAGGGTCAGCCAATGTTTGCCGTTAGCACAGTACTTTTATAGGCCTGATCCTGAGTGTTGTGGAGTGGGCACGAGCCAATGGAAGCCATGTGGGTGCTCCGTGTCTCTCAGTGCTGGGCTACATTGAGATTTTGGGTCTTAAAAGGGTTAGATGTAGAGATGCACAGCCACTTCTTGGATTTCCAAAGAGGGCAGGGCGGCATGCACACCCCAGCATGCTGTAATGGCCAGGGCAACCTCCTTTCCCCAAAAAGGCAGTGCAAAGGCTCAGGGACATGGTCATGGCCTTGCTGTATTTGGGACAGCCTGTGTTGCCCCCTTCCCAGGTGCATGGGATGAACATTTGGGCCTTGGGGGTGTGGGTTGTAGCCGCGTAAGGACATAGGCAGACGAGGTTCTTTGGGTCAATCCTATATCTTTTATTCGACCAATTCAAATAGTTGGAAAAATTCTTCTTTGCAAGATAATCGGGCACAAACATCCTTCGTCAGGCTTGTTTGTGCTCAAAAGCTTGCAAAGAAGAATGTTTCCAACTATTTGAGTTGGTCTAATAAAAGATACCAGATTGACCCAAAGATCCTTGTCTGTCATTTGGGCCAGAAGCATCCATATAACCGCATGGTGTTGAATTCTGCCTTGGGGACACACGCTGGCTCCCATTGTCTATACTGCAGTCAGCATAGCATGTGCACGTGCTTCAGTATTTACCGCTGCTTCCAGCAGAACTTGTCAGGGGACTGCCTGGCGTGATAAGGAAATGTTGATGCTGGAGATTAGGTTGGGCCTTTTTCCTAGTATTGCATTAACTGGTAAAAGCAGAGCCAATAAACAAATAAAATGAAGTAAAAAGGTCCCTGCACCACAGGTGGCATTGGGGGAGTGTTGTAGGGCGTCAGCTGTAGCAGGAAGATCGCTCTAACTTGCAGACGTTCCTATTTCACTATGCTCGAGCTTGCTAGTTCAAGATGGTCCCCGCATTCCTGGCTTGTGATCACAGAGCTGTCTTCTCCTTGGTGGCTTTACTCCTTTGAAGTTGCTGCTGGGGGAATTAAGGGCTAGAGAGGAGGCTACCAAAAGTCTTTTTAGCAGCCTGGAGATTTCTCCACTTGTAAATGTTTTGCTCTGGGTGGCAGCAAGAATTAATCCTACATCTGAAAGCTAAAGGGGGGAGTTAATTATGGCCAGATTAGCACAGGCAGGCTGAGTAAGCAGTTCAAAAAATAGGAACCTTGGTAATTGCTCTTCCAACAGCAGCCACGGGAGTCCCCCTCGGCTGCCCTTTCCAAGTGGGATTGTGGTGAGGGCACTAAACGTGTTGTCTACAAATGCCCAACAGCTCTCTGCATCTGCTGGAACAATTCCCCTTCCAGGTTTGCTTATGTAAAGGCGAATGCCCTTTTAGCAGCCTGATCTTTCTTGACGCTGAGTGCATTTGACTCCCTTGAACATGAAAGAGTATAGAGGGTGCTCAGCACCAGGCAAAATCTGATTGTACCTCGCTAGAGGGTAGATGCCAAAACTGCCCTGTCGAGATAACGGGACTTCTCAGAAGGGAAGGGCTAATTTTGGTTTGATTCTCGTTGTGCCAGTTGGCCAACTTGCCCGCTGAGAAGGAAACTGCAGGGAAAATCCCCTGTGTGCTACGTCTGCACCTATTGGTCCCTGTGAGCAGCTTTACTTGCCTGGCCCAGTACTGCCCGCTGACATCCGAGGCCTTCCAAGTGACCACCCTCATAGCCAAATGTTTGCAAGATGCAGTCAAAAGCCAGATTCACAGCTGAGCAACAAATACAGTATTAAAGGGGTGGAGGGTTTCCTTGATTTCAGCTTTCCACAGTGCAAAGGGATGAAGGAATGGGGTTAATGGGAGCTGGAGACCTCAGCTAGCGTGCACCTGGAGAAGTGTGTCCTGAGAGGTCTGGGAAAGCTCCTTCAGTGAGAGGAGCTACGGTCTTGTGGGCTGCAGCTGGGGCGCTGTGGGTTTGCTTTCTGAAAGAACAGAGGGCGAGAGAGGACTGGAGGAGGCATGGGGCTCTTGCCCGGTGTGGGTGGCAGATGTTTGTTTGTGGTCTGGCTGGAGGTCTCCAGAGTAGAATTGCTATTAATTGAGAAGTCCTGAGTCTTGTGATTCAGAAAGAGTGGAATTTAAGAGGAAACAAGGCAGGAAAGAAGCTGGGACATTGAGGGCAAGCATCGTCTGGGCTGCGGTTTGCTTCATTTGGAGAGTTTAAGGACCCTGGAAACTTGGAAGGGTGGGATCGAATGTGACCTGAACCTGGTGCAGGGCAGCTGCTGGGATGGGGCTGAAATTAGGGCACATCCCTGAGCAGTGCCGTACCTAGTCTCATGGCGGCCCTGGGCCAACTTTTAGTATAAGGCCCCCCAAAGCCTAACCCTAACCCCCCTTTTTGTTGTAAAAGTCTTTATCACATCTGTGGTATCAATATCTTTCAACAGTTCATTCTCAATCGATAACATTGCCAGTCCCACATATGTGCAACATTAAAACGTTTTTTCACAATTGTAATTTTTCCTTTCATTTTCGGGCCCCCTTTCTGTCTGGCCACCCTGGTTGCCCATGCCTGCGTCCGGGTCTGTCCCTGGGGAAAGTAGGGAACTGATCAGGCTTGCTGGGAGCTGATTGTGAAACAGACTGAGGAGAGATAACCAAGCAGGGTCTGAAATCTCCATGCAAAACCGAACCATGTGCATAGGCCTGGCACAAGCCTGGGAGGAAGAGGCATGAATAATTTACTCCTGTTCTTAGGCGCTCTGCAGCGTGTCTCACGTACCGTGTCCTCTTACAAGACGGAGTGACAGTGGTCTGTTAGCATCTCAAGGGCAGTCCTTTTGTGCTAGCGCGGGGTTGTATGGCCAGAGGGAGGAGGCGTATCCATTTCCTAGCCTTGGGATGCAGAGATAAGCAGCAGCAGGCCTGCCAAGCTGCTGATGAAGCAGCTTCTCTAATTATTTTCTCTCCAAGAGGGCCATTCTGCCCTGCAACAGCCCCGGTCATGTGCTGCACCTTAACACTGATTGCTGAGTGATTAGGATCTAGGTCCAGGCAGACCTTCAATCGCTCTTCATTTGTGCCGGAAGCTGGCAGGTGGAAGAGAAGCAGAAGGTCACAGTGTCCCTGTTGCCTTCTTTGGCACTATCTTCTAAATACACCTGTCATTTAAATTGGAGTCTTGCAGCGCTGCTTTCATTACAGCTGGCAACGAAACTGTTCTCCTGTCCGGGGAAAATGTGACACTTGACACCAAGGGGAAATCATCAACCTTTCCACAAGCGGAGGGTCTGGGCGGGGGGAAAGATGACCCTTTTGATTCAGGTCCGCTGAACCACTTTGTCTGGATAACTTCAAAAGGATTGGCTTGGATTCGACCTTGTCGTTTAATTCTAACGAGGCTAATTTTCATAAGGGTTATGTTGGACAAAAAGCCCAGGCCTTTTTCCTGTCCAGTTTGGAAGCTTTCTTCCAGTTATTTTCAAACTTAATGTCTTCTGAGCTGGTCTTTGCCTACAGACAGCTTTGGGTCCAAATATGGCTTTTCTGGCAAACATTTAATTGAAAAACCTCCTGACCAGTTCTTGTCTGACCCTCCACACAAACGCCGGCCTTACAAGGGCTGCAGTTACTTCCTCTCTTACCTGTATGCACTAGTTTGTAGGTGCTCCAACTCCCTTTATAACTTCCCAAGCACAGGCAGGCATTGAGAGAGCTCAGTTTTCATGATCCCTTATTAAGACTGATTGGAGAGCATGTGCTGACATCTGATGTTAATAGGCATGGTACTTTTGGGGATAGGCAGTCATGCCAATGAGGGCTTTTCTTCATTTGCTAAATAGATTTTGGGGCAATCCCAGTTGCCTCAGCTGTGACATGTGGGCAGCACTATAATAAAGTATAATAAAGTAGGTGCTCTATCATAAAGTTAAGAGAAGCCCGTCTAACAAGCTATCAGGGTCCTGTTGCATTTATACTGGTGATTCTCAGCCTTTTTGGACTCAAGATCCCTCTCGCTGGACTCAAGGCAGCCCTTGGAAATGTCAGTTTTCTTTTCACTCATTTTCTGATTACCAAAAATGCTACAGCAATGCAAAAAAACCCCAGAAAACCTGTAGCAGGTCAGAATAATTTAAACACTACCGCTTTCTGTTTGACAGCCCTAGGTTTATCTTGTGAATCATGCTTGCCCTCCTAACCGTGTTTGCCTCCCTGCAACATCCATGAAAGGATCTCAAAGGACTCCAGGGTGCCACGGCACCATGGCTGAGAAGCACCAGTTCGTATAGTCTAGACAGGGAATGGGGTGACCGATAGCTCTCTAGAAGAACAGGTTATGATGAGATCTGAATATGGCCCTCATTAACCAATATGAACAGCTTTTTCTTGTCCTTATCAGCTCCAGACAAACTACACAAAAGAGCAGAAATGAAAAAGGAGAACACGTAGTGGCTTCTGTGTCTGACATGCAGGAAACCATTTTATTCAAAAAGCACCCGACATAACCGTCTCCTTACATGGGACAGGATGTGGCTGTCACCAGCAGAAGATGAACCAGGGGGGCACCTTTGCCTTTACAACCGTGGGGTGCAGACACCTCTGATACCAGTGCAACAGCTGCTGCAGATCACAAAGCGCAGGTGTAAGCTGTGGGCGCAGCGGGGGTTTGTACCAATGGCTAAGGTCCAAGTGTGAATAGAGTCAAACCAGCCCAAGGGAGACAAAAAGGCATGTCTGCAATGCTCTGATATTAGCTGGTTTTGAAACAGCAGTGAGGCCTGAGGGGCTGTGAAATCCCTATTGATTTCCTTTTGGAAGGGTGTGGAGGTAGAGGAGAACAGAGGCTACATCCTGCTGGTTTGCAAACTGCATCCTGAGGGCGTGGGTATGCCCCTACTTGTTTCATGCTGGTACTTTCTGTTGCATCCTGTGGTCTTGGTGGTTTGCAGAAGCCCAGTGAAAAGCACTCTCAGTGAGCTCAGTGTTGCACAGCCAGGCAGCAGGTAGCACGAGAGCTGGCCATCAATGCCCGGCTTGCCCTAGCAGCGTCCCATAAGACTGTGGTCTCTTCGCATTTATGTATGTCCCTTTCCATCTGCCCCCAAGGGAGCTTCAGGTGTGCCCAGTGGAAAGCCAGGAGTCTGTTCACAAATAGACCCTCAGGCCCCACAGTCGAGGACTGTATTAAAATGGGGCTGAGTGTAATGCACTGGTACTACAGGAAGACAGAAGAGGATGGTGGGAAAGAGATGGCAGACCTCATACGGTGGAGGGGGGACTGGCCTAGACTTTTCAGAGACAAGCCCTCCAAAGAGAACGACGAGGACAACAAAGAGGATGAATATGGTGACGATGAGTGAAAGCACTGGAATGACAGTGGGTGCACAGATGCACAATGCAAACTTTGTAATGGGATTAAAATAGTCTAACTGGTAACATGTGTTTTGGGCTGTCAGGTGAACCACAGTGGTCACTTGACTGGTTGGTAGTGGTACCATGATGTATATATTTATTTATATATATAGAAACAAATATTTTTGCAAAAAAAAAAAAGGGGGGGGGGGCGAACTAATGAGTGACTGGACTCAATGTGATGGGCACCAAACAGCCATGTTGACCCAGCTGAAGTGATTCTGCAGCCCCCAGAAGAAGATGCTGCATCCCATTCCCTACCCCAAGATGTAATCAGGTCATTGCAGAGAGGGTCCTGCTTGGCCTAGGGAGAAGAGGACAGCAAACAGAAACCTGCACTTGCAGGCATTGTACTAGTCCCAGCAACAGAGGGGCTGAGCCCAGAGGGTCTGTGAGCAATGGCTAGAGACAGATCTCCGATTTTTGCTGCAAGTGAACGAATAGCGAGACACTTTGCTGTGCATCTCTGTGCCCCAGGCTTCTGTCATCAAATGTGACACAGGACACAGACACAAAGGGCAAGGTGCTGCTAAGCCTGACTTTTACAACTGTGCCTTTTTTAATGGTTTGGGACACTTCCCTTTCTTTTTGTTACTGTGATATTTCTTCCCTCCTCTGTGTTCCCTTTTCAAGCTGGCTGGGACTGGAACAGAATGCACTCTCCTTTGGAGCAGCAGTCAGATGCCCCATTTCCACAGGTGACTCCAAGTGAAACATAGCTGCAGACGGGAGTTATAAATCACCGTCCTCCTTCCCCTGCCCTATACGTGGTGTCTGGAACAAGCCTCTGCCACTGGCTGAGCTGCACTTGGAAACTGT
This sequence comes from Crocodylus siamensis, assembly GCF_052110815.1. NCBI lineage: Eukaryota > Metazoa > Chordata > Crocodylia > Crocodylidae > Crocodylus > Crocodylus siamensis. Next base: position 94,787,558 of record NC_143400.1, read on the forward strand.
GAGTCCTCCAGGGACTCTGTGACTCGACTAAGTTGGTGATATGGAAGAAAAGTCACCTGCCTCATTATCTTACCCTGCACCCAGCACACTCACGTTGCCATTAGAATTGCAGTCTGCCCTTCCAGGGGTGGATCCAGGGGGTGCAGTGGTGCAGTCTCTCCCCCCACCCTTCATTCCTCCTCCACCCAAACTTTAAAACCAACTCCCTGCCACGAACAGCAGTGTTTCTAGTCAGGCAGCAGTGAGGGAGCCAATTGATTTCAGGGCACATTGTCATCTGATTCCTGCTAAGCCTCTCCACTCCACAGGTGTTAACGACCCTCTCTTCTTTTTAATAGTCTTGATGTTCCACTATTCAAACCATCCTTTCTTCTACAAGTAACCTTTCTTCAGCTGTCTGTTAGTCATTCCTGGTAACCTCTCTCTCCTATTTCATAGCCCTGCAGACTGGTTTATAGCTCTAGCTATAAACCTTCACTCAGGTGTGCTCATATAACCTCAGGTACAGAAATGACTGACAGTAAAGTATCGGAGGCATTGTCAAGACACCAATTAGGGTTGCCAACTCTGACTGAAGCTATTCTGGGAGATTTTTTCTCCCCTTAAAATATCCTATTAAAATCTCCCAGATTACTTTCAATAGTCACCAGGAGATTAATGCCGATTCCGGTAGACTCCCAGCCAGTCTGTGAGGGTTGGCAACCCTAACACCGAAGAAGGCTGGATTTTGTTCGGGGAATCTGAATAATAGGTGTACATTTAACTATAATGGCTACAGGACGTAATGTCTTCTGACTATTTAAACTCTTTTTTGCCTATTTTTTGTGTTTTGTTTACTTAAATGTAATATATAAGTTAGCAAATGAGTGCACGTTCCAATAGTTATATTTGGTTTTGCTTTGATCTTAAACTGAATAATACAGCGCTAGCCCCTATCATAATAATAAGGCTTCTAGTTTTTCCTTTAGTGGAGAAAATTAGGTGCTATGTTGTATGCAATGATGTGTCACACCACCGTTTTCAAAATCCTTCATACTCCCGTGCACCCTTCCCAAAGCAAAGTGATTGCCCTGACTCCGAGTAGGAGGCTGCAGGTAAGACACTGAATTACCCTGGGTCAAATCAAAACGCCAAGAGATCTCAGCTCTTGGGTTGCACAGCAAAATGTGGGCACAAGCTAAGTCAGATAGAAATCCAAGGGGACAGCATTCAGCAGTGCAATCGGTGGCATCCAGCAGAGCTTTTCAGTCCCTTCACAAGCCCCAGGCACCGGCTATTATTCATGACAGGACACATGGGACTTGCATTAGGTCTTGGTTAGAAGGAGAATCTCCATTGACTGCAGTAGAGGGCTTGTGACACATGGGTGAGTAGCTCTGATTTTATCTGGAAAAGAAGTGTTATGAATGCACACACATGTGGGCACATACGCACCCCTTCCTCCCTCTCTCTCCTTTCCACTTGCTGTTTTTTGATGGCACGAAGGTGCACAGGAAGGATTTCTAAACACCCCTGGCTTTCCGGCTGCCCCTGCAGGGCACAGCACCATGCAGATCCCTCACTGGGGCATCTCTCCTGTGCTGCTGCCAAAGATATGAGAAAAACTGGCTGCTTTTCCTGGCTTCCCTCTGACCGCCGACAGATAGTCTGCTATCAGAAGCCAGGCATGAAGCCCTCATGGTATCTCAGGAAAGCTAGTGAAGCAGATGTGTTTCTCTAGGACAAACTTTGTGAAGAGGGGATGAAATCCCAATGGTTTTGAAGCCAACATTTTCCCAGCTAGGGCTGTCCTGGCCATCCTGGGGCTTTTGATGTGTTGAATTAGACCAGCCGGGGTATGAGATCAGGGGAGCAGAGCTGTTCTTTAGGTCTGCTCTTGGGATCCAGAAAGATTTCATAGATTTCGTAGATATTTGGGCTGAAATGGACCCCGGAGGATCATTGAGTCCAGCCCCCCACCCCAGGGGCAGTAAATCAGCAGGGATCATAGGATCCCAGCAAGATAAGCATCCAAATGTGTCTTGACGGCGTTCAAAGTGGGCGCTTGAACCGCCTCCGGTGGCAGGCTTTTCCAGACCTTGGGGGCTCGGACAGTGAAGAAATTCTTCCTTATGTCCAGCCTGAAACAGTCGCAGTGGGGTTTATGACCGTTCGATCTTGTCATCCCTTGGGGCGCTCTGGTGAACAGACGTTCCCCCAGATCCTGGTGGTCACCCCGATAAACTTATAGGTGGCCATCAGATCACCCCTGAGCCTGTGCTTTTCCAGGCTAAAGAGCCCCATGGCTCTCAGCCTGTCATCGTAAGCTCTGTTTTCCTGACCTCTGATCATGCGCGTGGCTCTCCTCTGGACTCTCTCAAGCTTCTCCACATCCTTTTTGAATTGCGGAGCCCAAAACTGGACGCAGTACTCCAGCTGTGGCCTCACCAAGGCCGAGTACAGCGGGAGAATGACGTCCCGGGATCTGCTTGAGAAGCATCTACGGATGCAAGCCAGCGTTTTGGTCGCTTTACTAGCCGCAGCATCACACTGAAGGCTGCCAAAGAGAGGAGTGAGGGTTGTTCTTGCAAGGGAACAGGCCATCTATGTCATTTAGGGTGGTGCAAGGAGACAAGAGGCAACGTCTCTCATCCACAGCATTCTCTAATGGTTTGTGTGGCTGCTCATACAGGAGGGCTTTGACCAAGAGAGCTGCTCACAGAGTCCTGGGGCTGGAAGGGACATCAAGAGTCAGCTGGTCTGACCCCATCCATGTTGGACAGGAAGCTCTGCAGATGATCAGGTGCTGGTTATTATTCAAGATGGGGACTAGGTCTTGATTAGAAGGAGAATCTCCATTGCCTGCAGTATAGGGCTTGTGACACACGGGTGAGCCTCATGGAGCAGACCTCTGCCTTGCACGGTGACAGCAGGTGCTTGTGCAGGGTGGTGTGAGCCCTCTCCTGCCTTTGGGAACGTGCAACCACACAACTGGCTTGGGTCAAAAAATCCCTGCCATGTGTGGCATGGGGATTGCCCGGAAACAGAGGTGGTGGCTAGTTTTGGTTTTAATCACTCAACTGCTGGAGGCATGGGCCAGAGGGCTCGGGGGGAGGGGAGGGGGCCAATCAGCATGGCCCCGCTGGAGCAATGCCAGCTCACGCTGGGTTTTTCTTGTAAGTGGGTGATTCTCCACGTGAGGATTCGGGCTGTGATATGCTCACGCCAGGGCCGTGGAAACAGCAGCTGTGTGCCCGTGTGGATCTCTGCACAGGCTTGCTGTTGGTTTGCAGGGGTTTAGGGTCAGGCTCATTTTAAACCCGCAGCGCTTTCGTTGGAAGGCACCTTGCTGGAGACAGAGGCTAAAACCCGCTCCGATCCTGACCCCAGTCCATGCAGCGCGTGTGCTTTCACCCCGCCGCCCTGGAAATGGAAACCCCCGCCCTGCGTGCTGGAGGTGGCAGAGGATGAAAAAGGCCCTCAGAGTCCCGAACAAGGCACCATTGATTCCACGGTGCCAAGGATTTCCAGCTGTTTCAACTTCTGCACCCTCTGCAAATAAATGCCCTACCTCTGAGCCGGGGGGCGTTTCTCTGTGTGTTTGAACAGAGATTTCTGCAAGCACTTAGCAAAACATGAATGTGCTGATCTCGGCACCTCGCTCCCTCTTCGGGGGCCGATGAAAGGCCTCAGAGCGGGCAGGACGGCTCCGCAAGCCCTCGCTTGGAAAGCCACAGTGGGCCGCGTCCTGTTGCACCTGTGGGGTGCGCGAAGCCTGCGTTCAGGAGGCGGCTGGGACAGTGCGAGGGCTTTGTCTAGGCTGATCACTCGCACACATGTCCTTATCGACGCCAGCCGCGCTCTGATCCGAAAGGACTCTGGGTAAAAAGCTTCTGGTCTCTTGCTGTGCTGCCTATCTCTCCTCCGCAGCCGGCTGGTTCACCGTTGTGCCTCGTTTCCTGCCATCTCCATCAGTGCTCTACCCTCTGTCCCTCTCCGAGAGACCTGTCCCACCCAGTCCCCTCCGTTTCCTGGAGGCCGATTTTCTTTGAAGGCCGTTGCTTTCATCCTGCCGCCCCTTTCCTGAGAACTGAGGAGGCCCGTGGCGGCCGCTTCCCGAACCTCCCGCAGATCCTCAGCCTGTTCCGCTCTCGCCGTCAGAGTCCAGCCCGAGGCAGCCGCTTTCCCCAGACCCTCCTCAGGCTTCGTCACAGGAAAGCTGGCCCCAACACACTGCCTGACCCCAAGGGGCCGTGTGTCCTGCCCCATGGCTCTTCCAAAACGCACCTGGGGCATGAAACGTCGTGTCCTTGGGACGTGTCTTTTAGTTCCTCCAAAAAGCCTCTTCTTGGTAGAGGGTCTGCGGGGACCCTGCCATCCTTGGTGGCCTTAGGGTTATAGGGGTCCTGGGCAAAAGAGTCATTTGGGGTCCCTTGGAAGGATGTACTCAGGTAAATATTACCCCACCACAGTTGTATCTTGGATCTTTTTAATATTTTTTGGGGGGAACTAGACGAATAGTCAAGTGTTAAAATGCAAATAGAGCCACTTCCTTGCAAAACCTTCACCCCCCCCCCAAATTTGGACCCCCTAAAGTGTGGGTCACCCGATTTGCCCTCCCCTAAGGCCGCGACTGCCGCCATGACCTTGTCCTGGCTCCCTCCCCCTTTTATCTTCACCCAGAGCTGTTTGATCCTCCTGCCTCTTGTCTCTTCCGGGACTTTAGAGGCAGCAGATGAACTCTCGATCCAGCAGCATCTGCTCTCCTTGAGCAGCCTGGCCCTTTCCACACCAGCATTCGAGCCCTGCCAGGCGTCCTACCCCAAGACGAAAGATGAGGACACGAGGCATCGGGTTGTGCCGTAGGCAGAGGCAGCAGGGAAAACGGCCAGACAAGGAGCCCTCAGAGATCTCAGTTTGTGCAGCCCAGAGCAGCGCTCCTCTACCGAGTTTTCCCAGGGAAGTGCGCTCTGCTCAGGCCAGAGCGGCGCTGGATGGAGCGTGGAGGGGGAGGAAAGCCTGATGGGGATTACCAAGGTGTCCCAGAGGTGCTGACCTGGAGGAACAAGGGGAGATGCCATATCCGTTCACACGGATGTCACACACCTGTCACGCGGCAGGGACTGGCATCACCCACCCAGCGGGCAGTCTCCCAAGGGGCGCAGGAGGGGAAAGGTCGGTCGACATATGACCTGGAGGTAGCGCGCAGCCCATGGGCCTCAGTCTTTCCCAGCCTGGCACCGTCATCCCATTAGGCACAGGGGTTGAGCAAGCTGGCCATCACCCTTGGGTACCTGTGGGGCTGTGTCCCCCCCTCCCAAAGAGCCTGCAGCGCACGGCGGGGTGCTATCATAGCTGTGCCTCAGTATTTCCCGGTATCTGCTCCTGTGGTTTCACTTCATCTAGAAGTGTGGGCAGCGAGGTATTGCCCTTCCACCCTCGGCTCTTGTGGGCTGGGTTTATTGCAGCGCTTACAGTGCTGTCTGCTGGAAAGACTGTTTGCTCCAGGGTGGGATTCAGGGAGGACTTGCTCTGTGCTGCCCCAGTCATCACAGCTGCGTGGAGTACTGAGCTGGAAAGGGAGCTGGGGTTCCCAGCAACTGTCCCAGACATGCATTTTGGCCCTCGGGCTCTCCAGACAGCCACCTTCGAAGCAGCGATGCTTTGAACTTGTTGCAGAGCTCTGGTGTTTCCAGGAAGGCGTCAGTGACCTCAGCAAAGCCCATGCGTAACCCGTACAACGGGGTTGCAGCGTGGGTGGCAGGGCTCAGCGGCGGGTAGGAGAGCCCAGCCCTGCTCCGGCTGGTGAGGTCTTTGCTTCCAGTCATGTCTCAAGTGTGAGGGGGTGATGGGGTGGTGCTTCCACTGCCAGCAAGTTCCCTGACATGAAACCTCATGTGGTTAGTAAAAATCCCCCACTGCTAGCCTTTGCATCCGGGGGCAGAGGTTCAGTTTGACTCAGCTCTGGTTGAGGTCACTGAAGATTTGTAGGTCAGAGCCGTACCCCGGTGCTGTGTGCGAAAGATGTGCCGGTGGCCACGGGAGATCAGCTGCGGAGGCGCCCTGCTTGTCAGTGCCAGCAGGTTGCAGATGGCAGCTCCATTTACACATCACACGTGGCATCGGAGACCAGAGCCCTGTGTGGACCCAGGCCTGACAAGACAGGCCATTGCGGGCTGGCATTTCTTTCTCAGCCCCATGCAAAGCATGAAACCTGGTGCAGATGAACAGCAACTGGGTATGCCTCCTTTGCACGCCAGCGTGGCAGCAGGAAAGCACTGTGTGAGGCGTGTCGGAGTCAGGGGTGCCAGCAACACTGTTCAGCTTGCCCCTGCTCTACATCAGCTATCGCTTCCTCTCCTGAGCCATATCTGCTGGGAGCAGCTATCCACACCCTGCATGAGCTCCCTCCAAAACCTGACCTTGGAGCAACATCTGCAGGGAACACACGGGCCTCGCGAGGAGGCATCTCAGCATATCGCTGGCTAGGGGCTGGTCAGGGCTTCTTATCAGTAGAGTGGTACAGCAGGGCCCAGAGGGAAGGGGGGCACGGTGCCCCCATGGCAGGCCTGAGATTGTGGCATGCCGTTACCAAGAAAGCTGGGCGAGCCCTGGCACGGGGGGCTGCACTTTGCTTTCACAGCAGTGCCAACCTGGGGGCTGGCATAACCATCCGCGGAGATGCCCCGGATCAGTAGTTTTGGAGCTGTGTTCTCCATGCAGTCGTTGCTTCCCCGTGCCAGCTCTGCACTCAGGACGGGGAGGGGGAGACAACAGTGTCCCTGGTGCTGGGCTCCTGGCTGGGCAGATCTCCCTGGCGGGGCATGTGCTTGTGTCGAAACTGCTTGCGTGATGTGTCGGTGTCTTTAAAACAACCGGAGGAGCCTCCGGGGCTGTGATGAGGGGATGTCCGCAGCCTGCCGTGTCTCAAGGACTGCCCCACCGCCCGGCTGCAGGCAGGGCTGGGCCCCAGCACCTGGCTGGGTGTGCTCCAGGCCGCTCCACCCCGGGCTGAGACCATCTCATGGTCCCCCATGTCTTCACTGAGCTCCGCTGGTATCCCTGTTAGAAATATTATTAAAAATGCATTATCAATAGCAGATTTAGAAAAAAAACACAGCTGCTAGCCCTCCTTGTCTCCTTAATGGGAGAGGGAAGGAGGGGGTTGGAAATTGAAGGGAAAACCACCAAAGGCCCTTTGTACTAAGGTATCACTCTCTCTCTGTTCTGCAAATTTACTATCTCTTTGTTACACTAAATCACACTTTCTTTCATGACCCCCACATTCTTAGGCTAAGATAAGAGCAAATGCCATTTTTGCCTTCAGGTTGAACCTTGAGTAACCTTGGGTCCCATCTACGCACGCGTGATAACCTAATGCATATTAAGCCTACCCGCCCCGCATACTTAAGTAGTTAATTATAATGCACATGGGACGTATGAAGCGACATGTTTACATATATGTTTGTATGAACCGGAAATGAGTTGTAAAAGTTCCTCCTTCTGCACACGTGGTCAGGAGAGAGGGGATAAAAGCCTGCTAATGATTGTGCCCTGGGGCAGAGTGATTGATCTTTTGTCTCTCTCTCTGACCCTATTTGCAAATATATACCTTTTGTGTTGCTAATAAAGTGTGTCTGTAGCTGAAGGTTTTTTTCCGCCTCCCGAGAAACGAACCACGATTTTTAATTCATCCCGACCCTATGATGGCAGGGGCAGGGAAGGTTTCACCTCTTCCCAAATTCCCCCTGGCAGGGTAGAGGGAGCTGGTCTGGGCGTGGGGAGAGAGCAGAGCAAGCAGTGGCCTGGGATGGGTTGAGAGGAGCCATGAGCCACCCTGACCCGGCCAGTTCGAGGCCTGCAGGGCTTGCAGGCGACATCTGGCCCAGGGGATGCCAGGGGCTACATCTGGCCCAGCCAGGCAGGGCTGTCCCCAGAGAGACAGGCCCTGTCCAGCAATTCCTTGATTTCAGGATTTCACGCCTGTTGGGAAGCTCCTTGATTTTGGAGCACAGACAGCCGTGGACACAGGGTCCCTCGGCTTTTAGCTTTCCCAGCCGTTAATGAGTGCCGGATGTGACCTGACATTTGCATCAGTGTGATCGAGCCCAAACGCTGGCCGTGGACGATACCCCGGGTGTGTGATTCGGAGAAGAGGGGTGCATCGTCCTCTCGTTAGTGCTTGTCTTGACTAGCCTCTACGGCCCTCTGGCAGCTTCCCTGCTGGGGAGGACGGAGGTCAGGGCAGTCCTAGGGGTCAAATGCAAGGCCAAGAGACTGGAGGGCTTCCTCTGGGGCCAGGCCCTTAGCGGGTGGCATCTAGTGTCATTCCCCCACCCCTCCAGTCATTGCACCAGCAGCCTGCACAGTCCCAGCGCAAAGCTCTCTGCAGCCTGTGGGAGTCTTTGATCTGCCCCCCCATAGCTCAGCTGCAAACCCTGCCCTTGTCTGGCATGGCCGGAGGGTGTGGGAGCAGGCCTGGGGGAGTGGAGGCAGGCTGGACATGCAGTTACGGCACTTCTCTGCACATCTTTTAAGCCTAGCTCCCCTCCTCCCATCCTGTGTTGCACAATAGCAAGGGTGTGGGGCATCCGGCTCCTGTGGTCCTAGGCACCATGGGGCTGGAGCCAGGCTCCAGGGGGCCTGGGGGTTGTTTAGCCTGGGTTTTTAATGCCGTCTGGGCTGAAAGGCTCGTGTTGGACATTTGTGGGCCCTCTGGCTCCGAATGGACAGGCTCGGCAGCACCCGGTCCCTGTTACAGACCCATCCAGCTCACACTCACCCTCCTTGCCAGGGCACAGAGCTCCCACTAGCAGCACCGGGAGCCCGGGCCTGGCCTACGTGTTTGCAGAGGTGAGGCACAGGGCACCGAGTGCAATATCCCTGCCGTGCCTTCCCTTCCAGGCTCATCTCCAGCACCTGCGGGGCTCAGGAAGGCCTTCCAGGGACCGGAGCCTTGTGCTGGCCAGGCGCGCCAGGGGAACGTCACCTCACGTGAACCGGAGCCCGCAGCGCTGCGGGGGGAGCAGGGAGGGATCTGCAGTGTGGGGCAGCAGCCCTGAGCCAGCTAAGGTTGGTCTCAGCTGCAGGGAGGCTGGGGCTTAACCTTGGGAGCCCGTTCCCAGGTCCCCGGGGGCTCCGCCAGCCTGTGCGCTATCCCCGCTTCCAGCGACTTGCAGGGCAGCCGTGCCCCCAGGCAGCTGACCCCTTCCTCAGCCCTGGCGCTGGTCTTTTTTTATGTCTGTTGGTCCGAGGTTGTTTTGGGGAAGTTGAAGCTAAGCTGGGTTGGGGGGCAAGGCTAAGTGGCAGGAGGAAGGGAGGCAGCACAGTGGCTGGAGCAGGGGAAGGGTGAGGTGCGTGCTAAGACGCCTGCTTCAGGGCTTAGCCTCTGAAATGCTGGGCAGACCCTCAGGAAGTCTTCCTGGAAATGCCTGCGTCTCCGGAGACAGTCTGGGGGTTGCATCTCAGGCAACCCCCTTTGGAGGACTGGGGTTTTGGGGCAGGCTCCTTGACCTTGCCTCGGCTCAGCCACATCCGCACGGGACAAGGAGCCCCAGTCAGACCGGTCCGTCTCTCCCGGCGCTCCCTGGCCTGAGTGCGGGGTGGCTAGAAGGCAGCGTGGCCTGGGAGGGTTGATGGGACTATCCGAGAAACAAGCAGGGCTGGACGGGTCACAACCAGAGGTCACATCTACTCCAACCCCCTGCCTGAGGCAGGATCAGCCCTGTGCAAACCAGCCCAGACAAATCCATCATTTAACCTCTTTGTAAAACGACCATCAAGCCTCACACAAGACATTGCACCCGAACCTGCCACAGGGAAAGCAGGGGTACCACGGCAGCCAACGTCCTGCTGCAGCAGGTTGTTAATAGGGGCACGAGGGCACGTCCCTGGCCCACCCAGGCCTGGTGAAGTCCTGTCTGGGTCTCTGCCTTTCTCCACTAGCTGGTCCCTTGCTAAGGAAGGCACGTAGCTTGCTCTGGCTCGTGACAACTTTCATTATATCACCTCCAGGCTGGAGCTGATCTGCTGCCTGCCGCGACTCAGCCCCGGCTGGGAGCAAGGAGTGCTGCACCTGGGCAGCTCTGGGCACTGTTGTGCTAGCAAAGGTGTCCTGCAGCTCCACAGGTCTCGCAGCTGGCAGGAGCACTGCAAGCCCCCTCTTACCCTGCCCAGCTCCATGCTGGCGGGTCCCTGCAGCCAAGCTGTCTCCCCCCCCCCCGGGGCAGAAGGTGTTGCCTCCTTTATGCATCCAGGAGATCAGACCTGGGGCGCAGAGAACGGATGGCAGCACTGAGAAGGGAGCAGGGCTGGGCATGGCAAGCGGAGGATGCCTCTCCCATGCCCTGGGCTCTGTGCTCTGGCAGTTTCCTGCTCACCTGGAGCAGGCTGGGCTGGGCTGGGCAGGGCTGTAGCTGCTTCCCCGGGCCAGAGCAGCTTGGATGAGGGTGAAGCCTTCCTCTCCCCTGCGTCCTGTCCTGCTTGGCACACCCACGCTGGGGCACGTTCTCTGCGGGAAATGCCCCGTCCATCTCAGTGGGTGCAAACTTTCCTCCAGCCCATTGACTGCCCCCCTGACATGGGGCTCTTGGCATTGCTTTGCATTGTAGGTGAGCCCAGCCCTGAGTTTCAGCCCCCCCAAATCCCTCAAACAAACATCAGGAAAGTTGCAAGGCTTCATTGTAACAGGGAAAGAGACATGGGAAGTTTTCATGTTGGCCTGTTCTGAAGACAAACTTCGGTACGTTGAGTGCCTGTTGACGGTCTTTAAAAGCTCCGAAAAAGAGAGGAGGCACCAGCAAAGCCAAGGGGGGTGGCAGGCAAGGGGGGCTGGGGCCGTGGGTCGGGAATGAGGGGTACCAGCACCCCTCTGCTTCTGTTAGCCCTGGAGCTGCCTGGGACAAGGCACTTCCAGGCAAGCTCCCAAGCTACAGCTTAGGGTCTACATCGCTCATTTTCCCGGGACTCTGCAAGGTGCTGCCGCCTACGGGCCACCGCTGTCAGGACTATTGCTGAGGACTCTGCCAGAGACATCGGAGACCAAAACTAGAAGGATTTTTATTTTTTTCTGCATCCAGAACAAGCAGAAGCCACCTCGGGAGCTCCCTCTAGATATCAGACCGGGAGAGGAGGGAGGCGGTGGGGGAGCCCTCTCGGCTGTTGAAGGCTATTTGGGATTTCCAGTGGCCACGTCCATCTCCGTCCGCCGTCATCAGAGGGGCAAACACGTCCAGGCCTGGCGGAGAGAGGGACGTCTGTTCAGGCGGCAGTGAGAGCATCACCCGAATCCTTGTCATCTGCCTGACCCCTGCTAAACCCTTCATTGCACAGGTGCTAACGACCCTCTCCTTTTTAATGGGCTTGATGTTGCACCAGTCAGTCAAGCCTTTGATCTGCCCTGCTGCTGCCTGTCCGCTGCTCCTGGTCACGAAGCTCCTATTTCACAGCCCTGCAGACTGGTTTTAACTCATTTCAGTGAAGTTATAGTTCTTTTTTTGGTTTTTTTTTTTTCCAGTTTTCTCCTTTTTTATTCCGTTTTTAAACAGAATAATGCAGCCCTGGGCCCCTAGTGTGTTAGTAAAGCTTTTAGTTTCTTCTTAACTGGAGACAAATACGCATTGTTTGATATGGGATGACGCACCCCACTGTCTGCACCCCCTTTTTCAATAGCCTTGATCCACCCATGTCGCTCCCTCCGTGGAGCCAAGCTTATAATGGAAACCCCTGCTCCCGGCACGAGAAGTATCTGCCTTTTCCGCTAGCTTTTGCTGGGGCTGTCCATGCTCAGCATTTCTGCAGACCAGAGCTTTCTCTGTCTCATTTCCTCCCATTTCTAGCCCCGTTGGTGCTACACCTCAGCTTCAGCGAAGGCCCATCAGCTGAAAGCCAAAACACAGGCAGCCTGGTGATGCTCTACGTCCTGATAACCTCCCTTCTTGGATGCAGTGGCCCCACCCTGGATCCCAAGCAACATCCCCCCGCAGCCCCGATCAATGGTGGATAAGTGAGGCGGTGCTCCTGCCATGGCCGCGGTTAGGGCTGTTTCACGGAAAGCCGCAGTGAGTGCATACGGATGCCCTTGGTAATGGCAAAGCCCTAGACAAGCCTGTCAATTAGGGCTGTCTCCAAAGAGGACATTCGAGCCTGTGCTGAGTCAAACCCGTATCAAGCAGATAAATGAGCTTTTTTGGTCTTCTGCCATCTTCAAATGCATTCAAACAACACCCTCTTGTCTGAATATTTCCTCCCCACCCTGGCTGCCGGGACAATTCGAAAACAGCTGACTGCCAGGATGCAATGAGACAAATGCAGCCTGGAGCCAGGGGAGGATGAGGGGCTGGTGTCTGGAGGCAGCTGTTGGCAAAGGAGCACAACAGAGCAAATTTACACTGGGGAAATGCTCACGAGCCAGTTCCAGCTATAGCAGAGGCCTGCAGTTCCCAGTGTCAGAGAGACCCAGTGTGGGGATGGGGTGCAGCATGGACCCCAGGCTTGGGCACAGAGGCTGTGTGATCCTCTTGCTGCCTTGGCTCTGCACTGATGTTGGCACCTGCCTGCCATGCTCCAGTCACTGGTGAACCCTGTGTCGTTTGAGGATGGCGGCCTGCCTTGCTGTGTTTTGCTCCTGGTTGTACCCTTTTCCCTCCAAGGAGCATGGCCCCATTGGAGCTGAGTCTTCTGGGGCCATGCAGGAGGCTGTGACCTGGCTTAGGGTCCAAAGAGCTCAACCTGGGTAGGCTCCATGCCTAGGAGATGCTGGAAAGGCCCCCTCCATAGCATCGGTGTTTTGGGGCAGAGACAGCTCTCCACGTGGCCTTTTGGAGAGAGCAACCCATGGGTGCCGGTGTCTGCTCCTAGCCCCGTGCTCAGACAGACGGGCGCAAGGGCTTCTAGACCTTCCCAGCTGCTCCTCGGGGCCAGCAGGAGAAATAAACCCCAGGGAAAGCATGATGCACATCTTCACATTTGTAAAAGGGTTCCGGTCCTGATGGTGCTTGCTGTGAAGTGCAGCCGGCCCCAGCCCCTTCTGCAGCCAGCGAGAGTGCGGGGGAGAGGCCGAGCAGCGCAGACAGGCGCTGGGAGCTGCTGTGCCCAGAATCAGCCGGCTGAATCGACCGTCAAAGCTGCCGCCAAATGGGAGCAGACAGGCATCCGCCCCTGCCTGGGATGACGGCTCGCACGGGAACATGCATGTGGTGACGGTGACAGCGCTGGTGGAGACACTGGTCTAGTTTGCCGTGACAGCCTGAAAGGCCCCAAAAGGCTGCAGGGGGCAGGATGTGAAGCCCTGGGTTCCACCCCCTCTCTGTGCCTCAGTTTTCCCATCTGTAAATTGGGTGTCCACACTGCTTTCTAAAGCTCAGTATTTACCAGTGTCTCCTAGAGGCTCTTTTGGGCAGGGACCCATGGCCAGGCCTGGCCGTCCTCAAGCCAGCAAAAGCACTGTCATTTCGGTGGAGCCAGAACGTCACCCCTGGATGTCTTGCGTGAGTGTGAAGCCCCGGGGATGTGGGAGGGCTCTGCTTACCTGTGACAGCCACCTTTGCCCTAGCCTCTTGCCACGGCCTCCAGCTGGGTACCTCCATGCCAGCCTGCAGGGGAGATGATGGAGGCATCAAGCACAGGGAGCAGACGGGCCAGGCAGCAGCAGAAGCAGGCACCCCAGATTTGGGGGGAGAGACGTGGGGCTGCATGAGAGCTCAGGCCAGGAGCAGCTATAGCCCTCACCTCTTTGGCGGCTGGCTCCCCAGCCCCAGGGCCCTGCCGGGACCCTCCCTGGGCCAGCTGGGCTCTGCCCACCTTCTCCGGGCCTGGCACGAGTCTGGGACGGTGGGGACCGGAGGCTGCCGCATGCAGGTGAAGGAGCTGGGTCATCGAAGCCCAGGGCTGGGCAGCTGTGGCCGAGTGCCTGGGGGCAGAGGAAGCAGTGTCTCGGGCAGGGGGGAGCACAGGGCACAGAGGTGAGGCCACAGGCTGAGGGGCACAAACCCCCCCTGCAGCTCGGTCACGGCCAGGAAGAGCCCCTCAGAAGTGGCACGAGTCCCCACTGTGTGATATGGCCCCGGGCCGCGCACCTCCCCTCTCACCCTCCCAGCAGGGGGAGGCTTCGTGGAGCCAGGCCTGGGCCGGCTTATACATCTGGACAGCTCCTGGCGCGAGGAGAGCCACCTGCGCTGAAGGGCTGGAACGAGGGGCCACCACGGCACAACCAGCCCCCCAGTCTTGCAGCTGGCTCTAGGATCCCCCAGGTGGTGCCCCGGAGCCAGGGGGTGGCTTGGCCAGGGGCCCTGCACTCACGCGGGTGCCCAACTCCTGGCCCAACCCCTGCCGAACAGGGTTTTCTTGCCTCCGCTGTAGACCTGTGAACAGAAGAGCGGTGGGGCCAGAGGCATGGGGTGCTCGAGGGTGGCAGGGCATGCTGGGCTGTGCCCTTGCCCATCGGTGGGGGCTGAGAGGCAGTGGAGCAAGCACCCAGGTCTCCCAGGTCCACCTTGAGCCTGGGTGCTGGCGGGGTCCAGCCAGGTCTGACTGCAGCTGGGGCTACTTCCCCGCTTGCCCCCCTGGCTTTGGGCTTGGGGGGATGCCTGGACTTGATGAGAGGAGGCAGGGAGCCCCTGTCCGGTGCCCTGTGTTGCAGGCTTGGGTGGGAGAGCCTCTGGATGTGCTGGTCCCGTGCCCCTGGGTCTGAGCCGCAGCGATCTGAGCCCCAGGCAGAGCCACCGCCCCAGTACCTGGAGCCTGTGGGTGCGCTTGGCCCACGCGTGCAATCTGGCGCGGGAGCTTGCCAGGGCCAGGAGGGGCAGCAGGTAGAAGGCGGCAGGGACGGTCACCACGATGCTGGGAGCCGGAGAGTGAGGGGAAAACACAGCCAGCGATGGACATGGGGGGACCCCGGCCCTCCACTGTGGGGGTGACACTCCCTGCGTGCGCGTTACACTGCAAGTGTGTGCATTACACTGCAGATGTATGCATGTATGTGTTACACCGCATGTGCATTACATGCCGTGTGTGTGTTACATTGCATGGACACACGTTACACTGCACATGTGGGCATGTGTTACACTATGTGTGTGTTACACTGCAGGTATGCTACACCACCTGTGCATGTGTGTTATATTAGGAGTGTGCATTACACTGTGTGTGCATGATATCACGTGTGTGTGTGTTACACTGGGTGTGCACATGTCGCACTGCATGTGCAATGGTGTGGGACACAGCATGTGTGTATGATCAAGCATGTGCACGTGTAACAATGTGCATGGCAAGACCGGTGTGTAACATCGCTCCATGCATAACAAGTGTGTAATACGTGCATGCTACAGAACATGTGCAAGCATGCAATTCACACGTTTAACACCCTATTTGTGCATGTTACAGGGCATACCTGTACACACACGAGTGCAGGAGTGTGATTATGTAATGCAGTGTGTGCATACACATGTAACACATGGTGTGCATTCATTAGAAAGCACATATGTGCTCACACAAGTGCACATGCGTTTATTGAGCAGAGGGCTGGACTAGATGACCATGTGAGGTCTCTTCCAGCCTTGCTTTCCTAGGAGCAATGAACATAGCAGGTAGGCATGCGTGTCTGCATGTGTGACACAGTATGTGTGCAAGGGCAGGCGTGTCAGAGTGCCCCTGGGCGCCCCTCCAGCAGGGGAGCTGGGCTGAGGGTCCCCATCTCTCCAAGGATACGCGCAGGCTTTCTCGGTGCTGAGGGCCTGGCCAGAGCTGAGCACCAGGTAGGCGATGCAGGAGGCCAGCGCCAGCGCGTTGTAGCCGCACAGAAAGGCCACGAAGAGGGAGAAGCAGCGGGCGTTGCCGCGGCCCACACAGTTGTTCAGCCAGTAGCAGTGGTGGTCGAAGCCCTGCGGGCAGGGAGAGCCTGGGGCTGGTCGCTGCTGGCAGAAAGGCAGCTGGGGGCTCGTGGCGGGGCCAGACTAGCTTGCCAGGGACATGTGCCCTGGGGCCAGGAGTTGTGAGCAGGCACACGCCTGCATGTGCGGAGCAGGGGGGTGTGCAGGGATAGGGATGTGTGTTTGGAACTGTGTGACCAGCGCATGGGCACAGGGATGTGCGAGCTGGGGTGTCTCTGGGCATGCAGGGCACATGTATGGGTTTGTAGCTGCATGTGAGAGGTGTGCAGGGACAGACATGTAACTGCATGTGCAGGAGTGTGCAGGGCACGTGTGGGTACAGCTGCATGTGCAGGGGTGTGCAGGGACAGACATGTAACTGCATGCGCAGGGGCGTGCAGGGCACGTGTGGGTACAGCTGCATGTGCAGGGGTGTGCAGGGACAGACATGTAACTGCATGCACAGGGGCGTGCAGGGCATGTGGGGGTACAGCTGCATGTGCAGGGGCGTGAAGGGACAGGCATGTGCAGTGGTAAGCAGAGTACACGTAGTGGACAGGCATTTGCAGGGGCTTGCAGGGTGCATGTGTAGGGGTGCAGCTGTGTGTGCTGAGATGGCTGTGGCTGCATGGGTTTGTAGCTGTATGCACGAGCATGCAGGGCACGTGGGGGTGCAGCTGTGTGTGCAGGGACATGCGGGGTACCTGTGTAGGTATGCAGCTGCGTGTGCAAGGACACACATGTGGCTGCGTGGGTTCGTAGCTGCGCGTGCAGGGGTGTGCAAGGCTGTGTGTGTGGCCACGTTCCCTGGCGGGTGCCCGGAGCAGCCGGTCGGCCTCACCTCCACGCAGACGTTGCAGGAGGGGCAGTGGAAGCTCTGTGGCGGGCAGTAGCAGTGGCACTTGTGGCACCAGCGCGGACCGAAGCGTCTGTCCTTGTCATGGAGCACCTGGATCACCAGCCTGGCCCGGCCCTTGGCCCCTGGCTCAGGGAGACGCGGCACAGGGTGAAACTGCCGCCACCCTCCCCACCTGAGAGGCTGTGGCGGGCGTCCCTCCAGACCTGCCCCAGTCTAGGCAGCAAGGTGGTGACCCCTTGGCCCTCGGCCTGGCAGCCGGGGAAATGGGGAGGGCTCCAGCGAGCTCAGGCAGGAGGGACCCATCATGTGCCCTCCAGACCTCCCCTCTTGGGCTCCCCGTTGACCCCAGCGGTGTCACAGCCCTCTCGCTACCTCGGGGCAGGATCCCAGGGTCCATGAAGCTGGCCAGCAACAGGTTGGCCAGGGTGGGGAGGAAGAGGATGCCAGCCACGACGGGGAAGGCCAAGGAGACGTGGACAGCCAGCCAGCCGCACCTGTGGGGAGGGCAGCGGGGTCACAGCCTGGTCGACGTCCCAGGGTCTTGAGGAGGCGCAAGGAGAGCCCCGGGCTCAGCCCCCTCCAGGGTCCCCATCAAAACCAGCCCCCCCAGCCAGCGTGGCTTCAAATTTGGCTGGGCCCAAGTGGCTGGAGTGACAATAGGAGGAAGGGGAACAACTGCCCAAACTCCCGAGAACAGCTTTGATCGGCTCTGCCCCTGCCATGACCCGCCTGCTGGTCCCTTGCCTCAGTTGCTCCATCTGTGAAATGGCAACACCCCACCTGGCAGGGGCTCATTAGGCCCGTGGGTGCCCACGGGCAGCCGTACCTGGGCAGCTTGGGGCAGAGGGAAGCTGTGTGGGGGGCAAAAGTGCTCCAGGGCCCATCCCCCCCGGGGTTAATTGGGTGCTCGCTGCTGTGTGATGCCCAAGGCAAGGACCCCCCCCGAGGGAGGGCCCACCACTCACGGGAAGGAGAAGAAGAGGGCGCTGAGACACACGAGGGAGCTGGCGTGGAAGGAGGCGCACAGGCTGGGCAGCACCCAGCGCAGCCCCTCGCCCCCGCGGCTCATCTCGGGGCACAGCCGTGCAGCCCCCGGCCCCCCCGGAACCCGCGTCCCGTTCCCGGGGCGACGCTCCCCGGAGACGCGGGGCGTCACAATGGGCACGGTGGGACCGGCCCGGGAGGCTCGGCGCTGGGGAGAGCCCGGCAGGAGGCAGGCTACGAGGAGAGGCGATTTCAGGCCCCTTCCGACCCGACCCGCTGTGAAATTATGGACCTAGAGGACAGCGGGGCCCTGCCCCGCACAGCGGCTCTCGGGGTGTCTGGTTTCGCTCCCTCTCAAGGGACTTAGGGGCTGTAACCGAGCCCCCAGCATCGCAGCACAGCCAGGCGGGCAGGGCCTGGGGGGCCGTCTGGTCCAGCCCCCTGGATCAGCCCCGTCCCAGTCAGAGGGTTGTCTGCTGGGTTCCTAAAACGCCCAGACCACCCTTCATGACAGCAGGGGCCTGGTAACGCGGGGCTGAGGGGCTTGCCCTCGCTCAGGGAACTGGGTCTTTCCCTGCCAGGCCCTTTCCCAGCCGGGGGTGACGTCCCTGCCCCTCTTCCAGCGCCACAGCCAGGCTCAGCCTCTCACCACTGCCCTGCTCCCCGCAGCCCCGGGGGATCATCAGCTCTCTGGGCCCCAGCACCCTGTGGGGAGCTCACGGGTTTGCTCCCACCCCCGATCTTTCCAGGATGCACTGCCTGCCCGGGTGAGCGCTCCCAGCCCGCGTGCCCGGCGCAGATTGCGGCGCCCTGTGTTTCTAGGCTATTGATGGAAACATCGGCTGACATCAGACAGTGTCTGAAACGCTAATGCAAACCTTGCACACCACTTCTCAGCCCCGCTAGGCTCCAGACCCCCTCGGAAAGAGCCACGCTTCGCTTTCGCTTTTCATCCAGCTGCTGGAAAAGTACTAGAGCAATTTCTCCCTGGCAAAGAACAGACCCCAGCAGGGCAGGACGTTGGTGACCCTCTGGATCCCTGTTTGAAATCCCAGGGTTTCTCTCCCGAGGTGTTCGCACGCCCGGCTGTGCTCGTCTTGTGCGGCACCCTTCAAAGATCCCGTGCCAGCAGCATCCTGGCTGATACTCACTTGGGACAGCCTAGAGAAACCCTGATAGCTACCGCCCCACTGGACGACAGCTACGTCTGTAGGCGCTCTCTGCCAGCGCTGCCTCCACGCAGCACGTGCCGTATGGGTAGGACACAGCGTGACCTGAGCGTCCAGACTCAGAGGGGGTCTCAAGTCAAACATCCTGCTAATGTGTAGCACCATCTTGGAATCACTGACTCATAGGACATGAGGGTGGAAGGGAGCTCAGGAGGTCACATCCAGTCCAACCCCCTGCCCCAAGCAGGACCAGCCCCAGCTACATCATCCCAGCCAAGGCTTTGTCTGCCTGGGTCTTCAAAACCTCCAAGGATGGAGACTGCACCATCTCTCTGGGTGACCTCTTCCAGCGCTTTACTACCCTCCTAGGGAGAATTTTTTTTCTAATATCCAACCTCAACTTCCCTTGCTGCAACTTAAGCCCATTGCTCCTTGTCCTGTCATCTGCCCCCACTGAGACAGTCCAGCTCCAGCCTCTTTGCAGCCCCCCTGCAGGGAGGTGAAGCTGCTATTCAATCCCCCTCGGTCTTCTCTTTTGCAGACTGAATCAGCCCGGTTCCCCCAGCCTCTCCTCACCAGTCCTGTCCCCCAGCCCCCAACCATTTTCACTGTCCTCCACTGGACTCTCTCCAATGTGTCCACATCCTTTCTGTAGTGGGGCCCACAGCTGGACACAGGGCTCCAGATGTGGCCTCCCCAGTGCTGAATAGAGGGAAGAATCACTGCTCTCCATCTGCTGGCACCGCTCCTACCAGTGCAGCCCAGGATGCCGGTTGCCTTCTGGGCACCAAGGGTGCACTGCTGGCTCCTGTCCAGCTACTTGTCCCCTGTCCCCCCAGGTCCTTTTCTGCAGAGCTGCTGCCCAGCCCGTCACCCCCAGCCTGCACCGGTGCATGATGTGGTGCTGGGATGTTTTTAGCTTAAAAACCTCTTCTCCTTCGCTCACATTTATGCCTCAAAAAGGGGGAAAGTTTCATAAACCGTTTGCCCCAAATCAATTAAGTCTGATACTACATTCAGCCAAGCTTATCTTAAACCAAGTTGCACACTGAACTTTGTTCAGTTACAGGTTTAAACCAGTTTATGATCACTTCAACCGGTTTATGTGTCACTTCTGTCCTGAGCCTTAGACTCAAGGGCCCCTCAGAAAATGCCAGCTCTGAGTTTTCACTCATCTTTTGACTGGGGACACATACTGGAGCCATGCTTCTGCTGCTAAGAGCTCAGCAAGCTGGCAGCCAGGCAGGAGGCTTTTGACCTCTAAATGCCTGCTGGAAATCCCTGGGTTTATCATGCGCCTTGTGTCTGCACACCTGACAGTGCCAGCCTCGCACGCTCCCTCTGGAAGGATCTTCCAGGCACCCTGGCTTTGACTCTCGGTTTATTGGCAAGACAGAGCAGTGGTCCTGTAGCAAACCCCCCTGTTTTTGTTTTCTGTTTTTATTTAAAAATGCATTCCCTCCCCTTCCCAACCATTTCTGACTTTTTCTCTCTCACTCTATTCCCTACAGGTAAGTATAAGTGAGCTAAGACATAGAATAAGCTTCAGAATTTTATTTTGGTAGCAAGTTGTATTTGTTTAGTTTTTTTCTCCTTCTTTATATTGTATAGTTACTATGTCTATATTGATTTTTACTGTTCTCTATTACTGTTTTACTGATACTATATGATTTAGGCCTACGTATATAAGTTAGCATAAGTCATGTCAAATTTCGTCCCCTGATGTCGTAACCCATGACTTACACCTACCCCTCCTATGTAACCTGGTTTCTGGATGAATGGGGATGAATGAGGGTGCTCGAGAGACAATGGCAGTAGGTCTAAAAATAGCTCCCTCTGAATGACAGAACCATCAACACCAGTACCTGGACCAATGACCAGGCCTTGGAACCACCCTCCGCATTCAAGACACAAAAGATGAGGCAACCCACCACTGTGCCAGGCTGCACATGCTCAGTAAGAACACCTGGAGCCCTCTGGGATGGGACACACCTTGCCTGGACAGGCCCTCCCCATAGGAGATCACAGGTAGTCTGCCCCGTAGAAAGGGGCAGTGAAGACTGACTCCTTGGGACGCCCTCTCCATCTGGACCAGCACTATGCCACATCACCTACCCACCCAGAGGCCTTGCCAGCGACCCCCCCCAGACAACACCTACTGGATAAGGACCCCTTTCCAGCCTGAATAGGTAGCTATCACTCCCCACCCCCTCTTCAACCAAGGACTTGGACTCTGCTTCTCTTTCCTACCTGGACTCCAGCCCTTCCACTGTGTCTCTTTCTCCTGATGCTATTATGAGTGCTTGTGTGTGTGTGTGTGTGTGTATGTGTGTGTGTGAACCAATAACTTCATGGAGCTGTGTGGCATGTTGTCTGTATAATAAACCTGTTATTTGGACCCCTGAGTTGGGTTTTGCTTTACTACGGTTCCGGCCCCCCCTCCAACACCTGTCCTGAGCTCCTCTCTGCCTCCAAACCCCCTGTTTCTTTGCCACTGTCTTATCCCCATTGTCTTTTCCCCGGATCTCTGCCACTGTTATTTCCTTGTCCCCACTGCCTTTTCCCCTGAGCTCCTAGGTTTCTGCCTCTCTCTTTCCTGGCTGTCTCCTCCTTGCCACCGGGCTTTCCCCTTGCACCAGTGACCTCGAGTAACCCTGGGGCCACTTGATCTTAGTAACCCCAAGCCTCACTTCCTCAGCCAGCTTCTCTCTAGTCCATCAGTTATAACCCCAGTTCTGGCAGCTTTCACTTCCTACACTTTAACTCTCTCTCTCTTAACCTTCCCCCAAGTATCCCAGGTACCCCAAGCACACACATGCATACCATACCATCCAAGTTAGGAACTGACCTGTGTGTATGTATAGGTAGGTTGTATGTGTGTGAACTGGTGAGAGTGTGTGTATATTTATATGTCATTGCGTGCATGGTATACGAATTAATCATCTGTGTATGTGTACCGAGTGTGTGGGTATGGACAATTCATTTTTATCTAACTTTTGGGGTGGATGTGCTTGAATTGGCAATAGGTATGCATGTGCCTAGGCTGGTTTGGATGTGTATGTGCCTGAGTTGGTAGTGTGCGTGTGTCTGAATGAACCTAATTGATTTGTGTGTTTGTATATGTGCAATTGTGTCACACCCTCCTGTCTAGCAGCACA